>NC_080168.1:130460891-130590891 GCF_950295315.1 Erinaceus europaeus | reverse complement strand
GTGTGTGTGTGTGAGAGTGTGAGTGTGTGTGTATTGTGTGAGTGTGTGTGTGAATGTGCGGTGGGGGGCTGCATGAGTGATGAAGCAGGGATGCAGGTGTCTCTTCTTATCTCCCCTCCTCTCTCAATTTCTTTCTGTCTTATCTAATAAAATAAATTTTAAAAAAATAGCCACTAGGAAAAGTGGATTCATAGCACCAGCACTGAGCCACATGGATAACCCTGGAGGCATAAAAAATAAGAAATATCATATGCTTAAAAACCACTGAAAATGTTTGAAGAAAGATTCCCCTTTTAGTAGATAATGTGATGAAAACTAAAGTGCTTTTGAAGCATGTTTTTGAAATGTCATCACAGGGGGCCGGGTGGTGGCACACCTGGGTGTAAGAGCAAATG
The DNA here is from genome assembly GCF_950295315.1 of Erinaceus europaeus. Classification (NCBI taxonomy): domain Eukaryota; kingdom Metazoa; phylum Chordata; class Mammalia; order Eulipotyphla; family Erinaceidae; genus Erinaceus; species Erinaceus europaeus. The sequence continues at coordinate 130,590,496 of NC_080168.1, read as the reverse complement.
TTGCAATGAGCAAGGACTGGGGTTCCCACCCCAGTCCCCACCTACAAGGGGAAAGCCTCACAAGAGGTGAAGCAGGGATGCAGGTGTCTCTCTGTCTCTTTCCTTAGTATCTCCCCCTTCTTAATTTATCTCTGTCCTCTCACATAAAAAAAAATAATAAAGGCCACCAGGAGTTGTGTATTCTATGCAACACCTATGCCCACCAATCATCCTGCTGGCAAAATAAATAAATAAATATTAAAATAAATAAAATTAATTATTAGATTGTAATTTTTAAATTTTGGAATATTGAACCAAACTCTACGAATAGACCATGCTGAGTCGATTCAGTGTGTTGAACTTTTACAATAGGCTGTTTTATCTATACCTTTATCAGTAATACTGGTCTTCGGTAAAATAAGAGATGAAAGACAACTATGGTTTCACTCACACGTGGAATCTAGAGAGCTGAGTCAGAAGACCTTTCAAAAAACAATCAGGGTGGGGGTAGGTAGTATAATGGTTATGGTTATGCAAAGAGACTCTCATTCCTGAAGCTCTGAAGTCCCAGGTTGAATCCTCTGCACTTCCATAAGCCAGAGCTGAGCGGTGCTCTGGTTCAAAAAAAAAAAAAAACAGAAGCAAGCCAATTGTAGGACTTTATGAGAACTGTGGCAGCTTATCTTTGAGATGTGGGAGGGTGGGGACACAGAACTCTGGTGGTGGGTGTGGTGTGACAGACCCTGTCATCTTATAGCCTATTATTAATCACAAATAAAAGTAAAAAACGAATGCTTTCTTCTTATTATTTATTTTCCCTTTTTTTGCCCTTGTTGTTTTATTGTTGTTGTTGTTATTGTTCTTGTTATTGATATCACTGTTGTTGGATAGGACAGAGAGGAATGGAGAGAGGAGGGGAAGACAGAAAGGGGGAGAGAAAGACAGATACCTGCAGACCTGCTTCACCGCTTGTAAAGCGACCCCCTGCAGGTGGGGAGCTGGGGACTTGAACCATGATCCTTACGCCAGTCCTTACACGTCGTGTCACGTGCGCTTAACCCACTGTGCTACCTCCCGACCCCTTAATGTTTTTTTGTTCCTATAGATGTCTAGTCCACCAATACCAAACTATTCTTTTATGCTGATTAGTAGGCATCTTTAAAAGAGCCAGCATAGTGGTGATTCCAAAAGATTCATGCTTGAGGCACCAAAGATTCCCAAGTTCCATCCTCAACACTACCACAAGCCAGAGCTGAGCTGGGCTCTGGCAAGAGTGACTAATAAGAATAAATAGCACACAAGGACCTGGGTTCAAGACCCCGCTCCCACCTGCAGGGGGAGAAACTTCATGAGTGGTGAAGCAGGGCTGCAGGTATCTCTCTGTCTCTCTCCCTCTCTCACTCCCCCTCCCTTGTCAATTTCTGTCTCTATCCAGCAATAAATTTAAATACTTAATTTAAGCTGCTAGAAGGATCCAGAGCCGGCCTGGTTTAGGTCCACCACTGCTCTGCTTGGAAAGCTTATATACTCCAGGGAGTGCTGGGAAATTGTGCAGATGCAGTCACATCTGCCATGCTGTCTCCTCAGGCTACTGCTAGTTCCCGTGAGAGTTGGGACATTCTCGGAGTGCCTGTTCTGCCATGTTGTGCCCTCAGGGCATTGTCTATTTCCCCCGCAATAGTTGGAGTGCTGTGGTTACTCCTCCCCCCTCCCATTCTCACGAGAGCTGCTCCCATAAAAGCCCTTCTTCTTCCGCACCTCTCTCTCTTGCCGGCCCTTCACTTCAGTGGTTAGACACAGGAAAGGTTACTGTGTGAGGCGGCCATTTTCGCTACCTCCACGAGGCCCAAGCTGCTTCTCTCGCACCCAACTCTGAGGTGGCAGCGCAAATAAAGATTTGTGTTTCCTCTTCGCTCTGGACCTCCTCTCTCTCTTCTCCGTGGCGCAGCACGACAAGGGAGGGCGGAGATGGGATGGGACACAGTCTTTTGGTGGTGGAAATGGTATTTATAAAAAAATTAAAATATATAAAATAAATAAATCTGTTAAAAGAGAGAGAGAGAGGACTGAGACAGTAAACTAAGAAACCAATAATGAGATTGGTCAGAAATGCCAGCTGTGTATCAGGCCAGGGCAAAAGCAAAGACTCAAGTAACGTGAAATAAACAGCAGCTAAACTCTAGAACAGATGTGTCTCCACGGTTGTGAGAACAGAGGATGTGTCCAGGGAAGAGCTGGGATGAGACCAGGCTCTGTCAAGAAAGGCGCCTTCCCTCCCTCAAGTAGGACACAACCAGCAACTCCTGAGCACAGAGGAAAGGTTGGGTCCCGACAAGCAAACTAACTAGAATCTGGTGAATTCGAAGAACAAAGAATGTTTTGACTTTAGTTCAAGAAAAATCCTTTCTCCCCAACCCCAGTGGTAAAGAGAAATACAGAGAAAGAGAAGGAATTGTGTTACTTATGGAGGCTGCAGAGAAACATAATTACATATTCATAATTATGTCAATGGTTTACATGATTTCAATGTTTAGGTAAAGCAGTAAAGATGTTTGCCATAATCAGAGAACAACATGCCAGTGTGTTGTTGGATCCAAGCAGAAGTGCTTTGGATTACCCACAACAAGTTCCAAGTCTCCCTGTGCTTACCGTATCCCAAAGCTGTTCGTTAATCGAACATTTGCCACTTCTGTTTTCTCAAACCTCAGACATTACTTTCTGAGCAACCCTCACAGCTGTCCTGAAAAATGAAGATCTCAGATACATACGGTACTCTCTCTGTGACATTCTCCTTCTTCTGAAGACTTCTGTTTCCCTGTGGGATACAAGTTAACTCCTGATCCATGCTCTCACAAAGGGGCAGTAATCAGCCTGATTCTAAAGGGTCCATTCTGCCCAGAGACAAACTCTTCTTTGAAAAACGCAAGTTTTCAAGAGGAAACTAAAAGAGAACTGACCAGAAACAATGGAGGAGCTAGGCTTTCTTTGCAACGACATACCCTTATTGGAGACTGGAAGCTGACTGCTATTTCCTTACCTTCAGTTAGAGCCCTGGACTCTTTCAGCCAGAATCCTTGGGGCTCTGTTCCTAAGAGCTGGGGTGAGGGTCGGGGTGGACACTGATGCAGAAAGTCTAGCTGAACTCTCTGCAAGTCTATAACTACGACTTTGCATAGTGGTCATTAATCCAAGAAAGCAGAAAGCAGAGTGACATAGACACTTGCCTACTCCTGGATTCTCCTACATGTGGATCCTCTGGCCTGGCCTCTGGCAAGTGACTACAGTCACTGGGCTTTCAGCAGGTTATTTCTGGAATGGCCAGTTCACCTCAGGGCCTGTGTGGCCAACACTGAGGGAAATAAATGGCAGGCATGTCACGACCTGCCGGCGGCTACAATTAAGTTAACGGTAACCACCAGAACGGCAGAAAGAAGCGGCTCAGAAATGTAAGATGTTAGCGGTGCAGGGGCATGTCCAATGGCGTCATTTTAGGTGTGAGAAAACGAGGATCCCTGAATCTGTTCAAGGTCAAGTCAGTATTTTATCAAGGATTTATGGTGATATTTCTTTTAATTTCTTATTTGTTTATTTTTTTGCCTCCAGTGTTATCACAGGGGCTCAGTGCTGGCACTGCTGCTGGCAGCCAATTTTCTATTTTATTGGACAGGACAGAGATAAATTAAGAGGGGGAGAGGGAGATGGAGAGGGAGAGAGAGACAGAGACAGAGAGAAAGGGAGACCAGCAGCCCTGACCGGCCTCTTGTGAAGCAAGGCCCCTGCAGTTGGGGCACTGGGTACCCTCCGCAGCTCACCAGCCCAGCTGCTAGAAGGATCCGGAACACCCATCAGTCCTCAGGGGGGTAGGGGGACACGGTGACATCTCCCAGAGAAAGTAAGGTGGTGCAGTTCCATCCCCTTAGTTCCATCACTGCTGTGCTTGGAAGCTTCTCTACTCCCTACTGTTTCCACATGACCGGGCCTTCACAAGGAGAAATAAATTCTCAGTTCTACCAGCAGCTGGAGAAGTCACAAGACAGAGGTGCAGAAATCCAGGTTCGGTTGTAGCTGCCTTATTCATGTGAACTGTCTCAGCTTTGGGTAACGCCCTCCAATACCCTGGATCTTGATTTTGTCACTAGCAGGACAATCAGGGACCAGGGGGCTTGAACCCGGGTCCTTGTGTGCTGGAATGTGTGTGGTCTACGGGGTAAGCCACTACCTGCCCCAGAGGCCTTTAAATGAACTGACTGCCATCAGTCACCCAGTCTAGTCTGACTGCATTCACTTGACTTCCTAGCTGAAGTTTTCACCCATCTCCTCTCTTCTACAATTTTCCTTCTCACTGAAATGTTACCACTTCTATCCCACCCTTCCTCTTATCAATGTGCTTTTTTCAATGAAAGGTTTTACCGATGTATAAAAGAGAGAGAAGAACTGCAGCATTATCCTGGCATGTGTGGTGCCTGGGAATGAAGTCAGAACACTGTGTGTGCAAATCCTGCACTCTTCCACTGAGCCATCTCCCCATCCTCCCATCTTCCCAATATCTGGTCCAGTTTTCCCTCTTCTCTCTCCTCCCTGCACCACCTTACTTTCTCTGGGAGATGTCACCGTGTCCCCCTAGCCCCCTGAGGACATGATTACTTTGCTTTGCTGGAAGGCAGCAGTCAGTAGACTCTCCCCACACCCTGTGTGCCCCATCCCACCCCCAGCATAAACCAGGCTGGAGTGGAGCATATGAGATTTCTAACAGAACACAGAAAGGTTTTTTTGTTGTTTTTCCCCCAGGATAGAGACAGAAAATTGCTGTCTGGAGATGACCTTGGCCTCTGCCCTATAACTCAACAGAAACCAAGTTCAAAGCATCCTGAGGGAATGGCAGTGAGGCTCTGCAGCAAGGCTCTGCAGCAAAACACTGGCTCACTGCTCTGCAAGCCGGCTGGTGATTCCATGACTGCCTCCACAGGAGCCCTGCCCAACAGAGAGAGAGGAGAGGAAGAAGCCCTGCTCCGTGCTAGCTCCAGTCATGGGCGCAGTGTGAGCAGAGCTGAATGGTGGGAAGGGGTGCCCAGGCCTGTCCTCCTGACACCCTGTGGCTATTAGCAAGGAGACTGTTCCTTGCGGTAAACAGGTAGAAAGGAAAACGGGGTTGGTGAACAGAAAACAAAAGCAGAAAGGGACAAGCGGACAGCAGAGCGGGACACGGGAAGGTGGTGGCACAGGAAGGACTTCCACAGGAAGCTATCAGCCTACCTGTTTCACAAAAGGGCCCCCACACAGACACAGACAGACACACACTCACACACAGACACTCACACTGAGTGTACACAGACACACAGAGACACACACAGACACAGAGACACAGACACAAACACAGAGATCTGCATACACATAGACAGACACACATAAAATGCACACACACAGAGAGTGTATACAGAGACACACACAGAGACACACACAGAGACACACACAGAGACACAGACACACAGAAACACACACATATAGACACACAGACACAGACAGACACAGACATACACACACATACACACACACACATACCGAAACACAGACACACACAGAGACACAGACACACACAGAGACACACATACAGACACAGACAGAAACACAGACGCACACAGAAACACAGACACACACTGAGACACACACAAAGAGACACACACATACAGACACACAGACACGCAGACATACAGACACACAGAGACACACACCTAGAGTCACAGACACATACAGAAACACAGACACACACACAGAGACACTCCCACAGACACACACAGAGACACACATACAGACACAGAAACACACACACACACACACACACACGACATATGTGTGCTGAAAACACAGTGGCATACCAGCCACTGTCACTCCCCAGGCTCTGCTCCTGTGGCCAGGCCTCCTCTGCTGGGCCCTGCATCCCACCCACTGTGGCCCCGCTCATGGGTCTGGGCCCTGCATCCACCCTGACCTTCCTCTCCTGACACTGAGCTCACAGGCAAGTCTGCCTGCCTGTTCACCTCTCTGCTTTCCCCGGTGACCTTATGAGGTCTCAGCAGGAAAATACAGAATTGCCAGTTTGTTTTTTTCATGACCCAGAGGATAAACACAAAGGGGGGGGGCCTTTTAACTTGCCACACTGGCCAACACCCCCTTTACTCAGCAAAAAGCAAACGTTTGCAAAGAGTTCATGAATCTGTGTGCTGCCTGGGAATGGTTAAGTAACGACACAATCTCTCACTAAGGAAAAAAAAACTAGAATATACTTATATTTTATTCCTAACCTCAAGATCTAGGGGCGGGGGAGGACAACATTTGGAGGAACAGAGAAACCCCCAAATATAAAGACTTACACTTGATTTCAGATATCACCTCCTGACTCTCAGCCCTCAGGAGGAGAGGCTGAGTCAGCCCCTCTGCCACCACAGCCCCCCTCATGGTGACACTGGCAGGCGTCTACCGCACCCCACAGCTAACGGGGACTGTGGTTTATTCCGCCACAAATAAGTCCAAGGGGTGACACCTTTTACCCTTGTCCATCACGAAGGGCCTCTCAAGACTATTTAGAGTGTCTTCCCTGGCCTTCCTCTGCAAAGGGGTCTGGGTAGAGCCCACAAGAGAGGCCTTGGCGTGTTCTAATTGACCCACAAGTCCTGAGCTTGCCAGCAGCAAGGGCCCTGGTGACTTATGGGACTGAAGCAAGACTCCCATCCATCACAGCTTGTCTCAGCTTAATCGGAGCCACCTCCTCCCTTCAGAGCATCTCACCCACAGACTCCACGGTCATGACAGATGTGCCTGCTGGGCTTCTCTCTCTGCTTAGAGTGGGTATCGCATCACGAACAACGTGATACATTCTGCCAATGGTGTCGCATCAGCACAGAGATGACGGGAGCTCTGTCCCGTGCCACCAGCTGCGCGGGGACCAGGGTGCTGGCCCGGGGCTTCTGAATGAGTGACGCAGTTCATGATGCATGAGGTCGGGAGTGAATTAAAGAAGAAAAAGAATTCACAGTAGGTTTCTTGGCAGTTGAAATGACAAAGGAAGGAAAGCAGCTTCCTCCTTTGTGAAGGGCAGCTTGGAAGCAGAAATATGCCTTCATAGAAACCCCCAGCTAACAGACAGACAATGAGAGGTGCATTCTCTTCCTTTCTTTCCTTCTTTCTTCCTTTTTTCCTTTCCACCACAGCACCACTCAGCTCTGGCTGGCGGTGTTTGGGGGTTGAACCAGGGAGCTCAGAGCCTCAGGGGTGAGTCTTTTGCATAACCATTATGCAGTCTCCAGAGTTTCATTTCCTGCAGAAAGTAAGGCTTCCTTAGCAGCACTAGATTCAGGGGGAAAACCAGGAAGGTCCTTTCATGAATCTAGTCCTTTATCCAAAGAGGGCAAGACAGCATAGGAACAAAAAAGCAGCACGGACCTAAGAGGTATCTTCAATTTCTGTGTGAGTGGTGAATCACAGAGAAAAGGAAGTACAACCAGAAAATAAATCGACTTTTTCTGTAAGGCAGATACACCCTGCTCCCCCCACCCTGACTTTACTGAAGGGGTGATAGATTGCAGTACAGGTGTGGGCATATGAGGACAAGGTACCATCACCTGTGATCAGGCTTCTTGCTTTGTTTTTTTAAGTGCTTACTTTTTAATGAGAGATGCAGAAAGAGAGGAAGAGAGACCAGAGCTGTATAGGCTGCAGTGTATGAGAACAAAGAAGTGAGTAAACTTATAGGTGTGTGTGTATACATACATATGTACACACACATAGACATATATGTTTATATGTATATATATATGTCATCTTCTGTAGCTTTTTTTTTTAAAGACGTCTTTATAAATTTTACATTTACAGCTATCTGACTTTTCTGGGGCAACTGTGATTTCAGTTAATTGTATCACTTCCTGAACAAGAAGTTATTTTGCTCATATTTGTAAAAGGCAGTAGCCTTGAAATTCCCTTTTTATGCAGTTGTTTGTTAAGTGCTTTTAGTATGAGTTGCTTGTAGTATGAGGTGTAAAATTCCTTGCCCCATCCCCCTTGAATAAGCAGGACCTAATCAGTTAAGGCCACCCATTGTTCAAAGGACCCTGCCTGAGGACAAGCCTTATCAGGACCTCATCAGTGAAGGCCACCCATTGTTCGAAGGACCCTACATGGGGACAAGCCTTATCAGGACCTTTGAACAGACTTTGTGGTGTGCTGTCTACCGGATGGGTGGTCATAGCCGATGGCAGGAGGATGTGCCTGGTTGAATTCTATTGGTTGTGTGATCTTACTATATTTGAAACTAGCCCGCGCTTTGCTTTGAATGGATCATGCTTTTGCTAAGTTTGAAATGATTGGATCTTGTGTTTGCTATAGCCTGTTATTGGATGTAGGTTGATAAGGTGATGTGCTCCCCCTCCCTGAGTGTAGTCTGAATTCCTATAAATTGTATGGTTTGAGCCCTGTTCGGGGCCGAGCTTGGTAGACTAACACCAGTCACCATCTCGGCCCGGATTGCAATTCGTCAATAAACATCTTTGCTTCCTTACAGTGGATGGTGGTTTGATTTATGCTCGCTAACAATATTCTTATGGGGAGAGTTTAGCAAAGCCAAGAATTGTGGGTTGTTGCTTTGGTGTATTGCAACAAGAGACTCTGGGGTGGGGTAGGGTTCGGGTCATGGAACAGGATGGCAGAGGACCTGGTGGGGGGGTGAATTGTTACCTGGAAATGTTATACCTGTACAAACAATTACATTTTACTGTTGACTATAAACCATTAATCCACCAATAAAGAAATAAAATTTTTTTAAAAAAGAATTGTATGTTGCCCATTTGAGACATATGAAGATAATCTGGGGTGGGAGGGGTGGAGGGAGAAATAGCAAAAAGGATAGTGGTTAAATAAACAAACTCTCTTGCCTGAAGCTCCCAGCTCCCAGCTTCAATCCCCCTGCACCATCATGAGCAGTGCTCCAGTTTAAAAACAAATAAACAAAATAAACAACAAATAATAAATAAATAAATAAAACCAGAGGCAATGCCGATACGTCGCTGTTTTGATACCGCTTGTGCTTTATGGTTACTCTAGGATCTCTGCAGGAGAAGACTGATGCTCATTTTCTGTATTTTGTTTTTTTTTCAGATCAGAGCTCTGCTCAGCTCTGCTCAGCTCTGCTCTTATGGTGGTGCAGGAGGTGGGAACCTGGGGCCCCTGAGCCTTAGGCAGGAGAGCCTTGTGGTGCCTTATGCTGCCTCCCCAGCCCTCAATAGGTCTCTGATCAGAGCCTTTTCAGTCTGTACATCTATGTACCCTTTCAGAAGCAAAGTCGATTATTCTGTCTTTGAAATCATCTCCTTAAATTCCTCTCCACAAAACACCTTCAATGCCTCAGCTTTCTTTTGTAAAAGGCAGTAGCCTTGAAATTCCCTTTTTATGCAGTTGTTTGTTAAGTGCTTTTAGTATGTCTTGCTGAGTAAAGTAGAAAAATTCCTTGCCCCTTCCCCCTTGAATAAACAGGACCTAATCAGTGAAGGCCACCCATTGTTCGAAGGACCCTGCCTGGGGACAAGCCTTATCAGGACCTCATCAGTGAAGGCCACCCATTGTTCGAAGGACCCTACATGGGGACAAGCCTTATCAGGACCTTTGAACAGACTTTGTGGTGTGCTGTCTACCGGATGGGTGGTCATAGCCGATGGCAGGAGGATGTGCCTGGTTGAATTCTATTGGTTGTGTGATCTTACTATATTTGAAACTAGCCCGCGCTTTGCTTTGAATGGATCATGCTTTTGCTAAGTTTGAAATGATTGGATCTTGTGTTTGCTATAGCCTGTTATTGGATGTAGGTTGATAAGGTGATGTGCTCCCCCTCCCTGAGTGTAGTCTGAATTCCTATAAATTGTATGGTTTGAGCCCTGTTCGGGGTCGAGCTTGGTAGACTAACACCAGTCACCATCTCGGCCCGGATTGCAATTCGTTAATAAACATCTTTGCTTCCTTACAGTGGATGGTGGTTTGATTTATGCTCGCTAACATCTTTAAAACTCTTAGGAGAGGTATTATTAGAATTTCTTATTTTGGCTTCCACATATTTATAAGCTCTTTCAAAGTTTCTGTTTTTTTATCTATGTTTTGCATTCTAGGTTACTTTTCAAAATCGCCAGTCTTCCAGTCCACTGACTTTCCTACTAGCTGTATTTAATAAATACGTTAGTGTACTCATTTAGCTTTTCACTACAGAAAAATCCACCTGCTTCTCTTTCAAGTCTTTGTCATTACATTTTCTAAGTTCCTATTTCTCTATGATTGATTCTCTTCTCTCTTCAAATAAGAAAACTATGTTTGTTTAACTCAGTTCTCTTCTCTGTGTGTGGCACTCTCTCCTGAAACTCCTGGTGGGGAAAGCTATGAGTTTGTTTTTTATTTTATTTTATTTTATTTTTATTATTTATTTTCCCTTTTGTTACCCTTGTTGTTTTTTATTATTGTTGTAGTTATTATCACTGTTGTTATTAATGCCATCCTTGTTAGATAGGACAGAGAGAAATGGAGAGAGGAGGGTGGACAGAGAGGAGGAGAGAAAGACAGACACCTGCAGACCTGCTTCACCACCTGTGAAGTGACTCCCCTGCAGGTGGGGAGCCGGGGGCTCGAACCAGGATCCTTACGCCGGTCCCTGCGCTTTGTACCACCGGCACTTAACCCACTGTGCTACCGCCCAACTCCAGCTACAAGTTTTAATGAGGAAAATGTGAGGGCTGGGAGAACATGGTATGGAGCCTGACATCAGCTCCATATTCATGGAGATAATCATGAAAAAAAAATCAAAGATATAAACAATTAGAAGTATAAGTTGTGCCCTAATTCAAGGGCAGGTCTTGAGATTTTAAAGTAATAGGGTTTAAAATATAGACAGTGGCAACCATTTTTAAAGGCACTTGAGGAATCAGTGGAAATCAGAATTTTAAGAAGAGCTGACACTTTTTAAAAGTACATTTTGATTGTCCTGATGGAACTGAATTTGAGAGATAAGTTAACTTGATAATTTACATTGAAACTAAGCTAATCAAGACAGCGTTGTATTAAGGCTGAAAAGACATTTGATCACGGAACAGGACACCCAGACATAGGCCCTCACACCCTTCCATTTAGCCAACTTGCTGTTGACTTTGTTTTCTTTTTTTTAATTATTATTTTTTTATTTTATTTTTTATTTATTTATTCCCTTTTGTTGCCCTTGTTGTTTTATTGTTGTAGTTATTATTGTCGTTGTTGTTGTTGGATAAAACAGAGAAATGGAGAGAGGAGGGGAAGACAGAGAGGAGGAGAGAAAGACAGACACTTACAGACCTGCTTCACTGCCTGTGAAGCGACTCCCCTGCAGGTGGGGAGCCGGGGTTCGAACCGGGATCCTTATGCCGGTCCTTGTGCTTTGCGCCACCTGCGCTGAACCCGCTGCGCTACAGCCCGACTCCCTTTGTTTTCTTTTTTAACAGAGCACTGCTAGACCTCAGCTTCTGATGGTGCAGGGGACTGAACCTGGGATGTCAGCATATCAGGCACCAAATTTGTTGCATGGCCATTATGTCATCACCCCAGTCTAGTCAACTCATCTTTGACAAAAGTGCACATGAAGGATGATAAACAAAGCTAGGGCCTCAAAAAAATGATGGAACAACTGGAGAATATGTATCTATATATCAACCTAGCTCAAGACACAGACCATACACCCTTCACAAAAATGATCTCAAAATAGGTAGCCAAGTGGTGGTGCACACACATCATGGTGTCCAAGGACCCAGGTTCAAGCCCCTGGGCCCCACCTCAGAGGGAAGCAGCATGAGTGGAGAAGCAGGGCTGTCGATGTTTCTCTCTCCCCTACTCTGTCTCTCCCTCCCTTCTCAATTTCTCTCTGTTGTATCAAGTAAAAGGGAAAAGGAAACAAAAAATGGATGCTGGGGAGTGGTGAATTCACTATGTAGGCACTGAGCTTCAGCCATAACACTACACTGCTGGCAATTAAAAAGAAATATATATATCAAAATGGACCATGAATCTAGATATAAAGTCCAAAACTACAAAATTCCTGGAATGCATCAGAAAGCCTAAATGGCCACAGGGGGGACTGGGCTGGTACCCTTTCTCAACACCACAACAAAGGTTCCCTCCATGAAAGGGAATAAATAAATGGGACTTCATCAAATTGTTAAATTCTGCTCTGTGATAATGTCAAGAGAATGAGAAGCCAGATTAGGAGAAAACACCTGCAGAAGAACTCTCTGATAGAGAACTGTAATCTAAAAATGTACAGAAACACTGAAAATGCAGCAACGAGAACACCACGTGGGGCTGGGAGGCGGTGCTCCCAGTGGAGTGCACACACACGACCGTGTGCGGTGATGGCCAGGGTTCAGGCCGCCGTTCCATACCATCTCTCTGTGTGTCTGTCTCCCCTTCCTTCTCCATTCCTCTTTCTTTTGCCAATACATCATAAAATCTTTTCAAAATCTCAGTCTGGGGAGGGGGGCAGGCAGTGGCACACCAGGTTAAGCAAGCACACACTACAGTCCACAAGGACCCGGGTTCAAGCCCCTGGTTCCCACATGCAGGGGCAAAGCCTCTTGACTGGTGAAGCAGGGCTGCAGGTGTTTCTCTGTCTCCCCTCCCCTCTCAATCTCTGTCTTTATCCAGTAATAAATAAATAAATCCTCCATGTGGGGGGGCAGGTGGTGGCACACCTGGCTGAGGGCACACCTGACAGTGCAGGAGGACCCGGGTTCAAGCCTCCAGTTCCCCACCTACATGGAGAAAGTTTCACAAGGGGTGAAGCAGGGCTGCAGGTGTGATCTGAAAACAGTAGGTCACGCTGAGCTGAGGTCTCATCATGGAAGCTCCTGGACAGCGAGTCTGTTATCCCAGTTCAGATCTGCTTGGCTTGTCAGAGCCCAGCAGTGGCCTGACGTGGCGCTCAGTGCTCAGTGCTCAGTGCATTCCCAGGAGGACCAAGGCTTCAGCACCAGGCCCCCGCTGAGCATTCCTGTGGGGAGTGTCCCGCTCTGTGTTCTGGCTGTGGACCCAGGGCGGTGTAGCGGTCCCCACTGGCACCAAGGGTTGTTGTTAAAATTCGGGGGTTCTAGCTGGCTGGGATAGCTTCATGGGCGGGTAACAGAGATGACCAGAGACATACGGCTGGGCAGGGAAGCTGTATTTCTTTATTCAGGAACAACGATTCATAAACTAAACCAAACTAATCACCAAACAGAACTCTGCTGTCTCTTTGCGGCAGTGCAAGCACTCTCTCTTACTCTGGAACTCTCCAACTCTGGAACTCTGGAACTCTGGCGGGGTTCCTAGGGGCGGGGCCAAGCAGGCCCGCAAAACTAACAGGACTTATCCAATTCTCTTGGCGGGGGAGAACTAGAACCCAATGTAAAGCATACAACAATTCCCCCTTTTCTTTTTAACTAAATGACTATAGTATCAAGGGTGTGGGGTGAACAGAAACCTATATCGTACAGGCATTTTTTAAAAAAGAAACTGGCACAAACATGGAGAAACATGCAAGCAAGTAACAAGAACCAGTGTGCTGCCAAGGGAAGGCCTGAGGGGGCTATTTTTGCCTCTGTGGGCAAAACTTTATCAGCTTAAAAAAATTTCTTGCCTCTGGGGGGCGTACTTGCCTCGACGTGCATTTGCATGGGGGCAGGGAACGGCCTAGAGTCCCAAAGGCAGCTGGCTGCAATTTACTTACTATGAAACAAAACTTGTTATTAGCATATTTTTAATATAGAAGGAATTTGAGACTTTTACATATCAACAACGTCTTTTAACCTTTTGTTACACCCATTCAAGATGGAGACACACCCTAGTTGTGCAGGAAAGGAAACCTCAGGCATGAGAATAAATAGCATAGCCATTGTGCGATCTACCATTTCTAATAGAGAAGGTAATGGAGAGTTTTACATATCAACAAGTCTATTTAACCTTTTGTTTAGACCAACTTAGTTAAAATATATTGATTGTTAACTAATTTTTACCTCAGACTTTATATGTAAGTTAATTTTATCTTTATGAGAATTACGTTGAAAACCTTTTTCATTTAACTTTGACTAGTAAGAATTTAGCCTTAAAGTTACTGTTTACCAAACTTCAAACATACACATAAACATGGTCATTAATACACAAGGAGAGAAACCTTTGTTACGAAGACATGTCATTTTAAACACGAATTTAAATCTGTACTGTCTTAGTTGCTGGGGGGTGCGTTGTCCAGTGGTGGTGTCTTGGGCAGCTTCACTTCTAGGAATTGCAGGTTGCGATCTCTGCACAAATCTCTGCGTACTCCAACTTGTCTGCCTTCAGACCGGACCGGCGGCTGGAGATCTCGTGTGCCCAGTTTCGGCAGGGAGCCCGGGAGTCCGAGAGGTCTGGGATCGTTCCAGAATTTATAGCAAGAGGGCGGGCGGGCCACCATTGTAGAAGGCGTGGGCCTAGGTGCCCAGGGGTGGCGGCCATGATAGGCCACCGCAGCCCTGCCCCATGGCCCTGCCATGTCTGCTGCCCTGCTCGCAGTGGCCGAGCAGCGTGGAGGGATCACACGTCCAGTGCCCTGCGCCACACGGTGGAGAGCCGGCTCCTGTGGGCTGGCCTGCGTGCTGGCATTGGGCTCCTGCGTGGTGGCATCGGGCTCCTGCGTGTTGGCATCGGGCTCCAGCGTGTTGGCATCGGGCTCCTGTGCGCTGGCATCAGGCTCCTGTGTGGTGGCATCGGGCTCTTGCGTGTTGGCATCGGGCTCCTGCGTGCTGGCGTCAGCCTCCTGCGGGCTGCGGGGCTGCGGGCACGGTGCGTGGGGTTGTCTGGGTGCAGCCGGCTGGCTGGCTGTTTAACCAGGTGGAAACAGCAGCTCCGCGGCTCGCCTCCCGCCCGATGGCTAGTCCCGCTGGCTGTTCTGAGTTCGCCCGAGCGAGTGGAAACCACAGAGTGGTCCAGAGATAAATGTTCCAGAAACAGCAAAACAGTCTCGTGAAGAAAGAGCAGAGGCCTTTGGAGGTCTCTTCACAAGCAGAAGAGAAGGCCATAGTGCATAGGTAGCCAAAATATCTTTACTTATCTGAGAGATGCGCAGGTCAGGTCCATGTGGGCGCCATTTGTTGTTAAAATTCGGAAGGCTCCAGCCATCCGGGCTAGCTTCACGGGCGGGTAACAGAGACGCGGAGACAATGGCTGGGCAGGGAAGCTGTATTTCTTTATTCAGGAATAACGATTCATAAACTAAACCAAACTAATCACCAAACAGAACTCTGCTGTCTCTTTGCGGCAGTGCAAGCACTCTCTCTCACTCTGGAACTCAGGAACCCTCGCGGGGTTCCTAGGGGCGGGGCCAAGCAGGCCCGCACAACTAACAGGACTGATCCAATTCTCTTGGCGGGAGAGAACTAGAACCCAATGTAAAGCATACAACAAAGGGTGACATGAGGGACTTACCTGCAGGATGCTGCGAGATGGTGGGCACAGTCCCCGCAGTACTGGGCAGGTGGGCACAGTCCCCGCAGTACTGGGCAGGTGGGCACAGTCCCCGCAGTGGGGGGCAGGTGGGCACAGTCCCCGCAGTGGGGGGCAGGTGGGCACAGTCCCCGCAGTGGGGGGCAGGTGGGCACAGTCCCCGCAGTGGGGGGCAGGTGGGCACAGTCCCCGCAGTGCTGGGCAGGTGGGCACAGTCCCCGCAGTACTGGGCAGGTGGGCACAGTCCCCGCAGTGGGGGGCAGGTGGGCACAGTCCCCGCAGTGCTGGGCAGGTGGGCACAGTCCCCGCAGTACTGGGCAGGTGGGCACAGTCCCCGCAGTGGGGGGCAGGTGGGCACAGTCCCCGCAGTGCTGGGCAGGTGGGCACAGTCCCCGCAGTACTGGGCAGGTGGGCACAGTCCCCGCAGTACTGGGCAGGTGGGCACAGTCCCCGCAGTGGGGGGCAGGTGGGCACAGTCCCCGCAGTGCTGGGCAGGTGGGCACAGTCCCCGCAGTGCTGGGCAGGTGGGCACAGTCCCCGCAGAGCCGGGCAGTGCTGGGCAGGGCGCCCAGACATCAAGAGCGGGCTCCGGCCCTTCTCTTCTTCCCGGGCGAGGAGTGGCCTCCCTGCGGAAAGCTCCCTGCCCCCAGCCCCCAACACGGCCCAGCCAGCAGGCACCAGGTGTCCTCAAGGCCACAGAGCTCACCACAAAGATGGTGACACCTTCGACCTGCCCGGAAAAGGGTTCCAGCAAGTCTCAGATTGGAAGTCTGAGTCACAAGGGAGGGGCAGGGCAGGGCACAGACATGCCCTGGGCTGGGGTCAGAGGAGGTCATAGCAGGTGGGCGCCGCTGCCTTGCCTCCTTGCCACCCCCCACAGGAGAACACCCGGATGACCAGCTCTTGAGCTCAGTCTGTCCAGCTGCCAGACGACACTCAGAGGAGGGGAAGCAGCTGGGTGGGTGGTCCTGCCGGGCCACACCTGTGAGGTCACCTGGAGGGGGCCACCCTGCACTCCTGGGGCCTTGGCCTGGGCTGACCAGGACTCTGTCTGCAGGCCTGCAGGCACTTCTCACTGCCTCTATTGCTGAGGTCATGTGAGCTAGCAGAGCACAGACAGGGCATTAGCAAATGTTTTTGATCTTGAAGAACATGAAATGGGGGCCGGGCCGTGGTGCACCTGGTTGAGCACACATATTATCAATCTTGAGGACCCGGGTTGGAGCCCCTGGCTCCCCACCTGCAGAGGGGACGCTTCACAGGTGGTGGAGTCTGCAGGTGTCTTTCTGCCTCCCTTTCCCTCTCAATTTTTCTCTGTCCTATCGAATAAAAATGGGGGGGGTGGATTGACTAGTGGGAACGGTGGATTCACAATACAGGTCCCAAGCGCCAGTGATCACCCTGGTGTCAAAAAATAAAGGTAAAACTAAAAATGCATTGTATGTCTGGAATTGCCTACTTATATCCTTGTGGCTCCTGAATGTAGAATATTTCCTGAATTCTAAGAATCAGAAAATCTGTGGAGTCGGGCGGTTGCTCAGTAGGTTAAGTGCAAGTGGCACAAAGTGCAAGGATGGGAGTAAGGATCCCGGTTCGAGCCCCTGGCTCCCCACCTGCAGGGGAGTCGCTTCACAGGCGGTGAAGCAGGTCTGCAGGTGTCTGTCTTTCTCTCCCCCTCTCTGTCTTCCCCTCCTCTCTCCATTTCTCTCTGTCCTATCCAACAATGATGACATCAACAACAACTATAATAACTACAACAACAATAAACATATTAAGGGCAACAGAAGGGAAAATAAATAAATATAAAAACACAAATGAGAACAGCTGGAAGGTTCATAGCCAAAGCTGAGAGAGATCATCTGACCGTGTCTGAAGAACATGAACGTGTCTATTAGCTCAGTGGACATCCATGAAGTGATAAGCTGCATTACCCATCCATGAAGTGATAAGCTGCATTACCCACCTTTGCAGTTTAGAAGTAAACAGATTGAAGAGGAACGTCGTGTTTTACTTTCCTACAGTTTTGCACAGAAAGCACATGGCTTTCCTTCACAGATTCAGATTTAGAATATTCATCTCAGGGGGCCGAGGGTGGCAGGCCAGGTGAAGTGCTCATTACCTTGCACTCAGGTTCAAGCTCCCACCCTCACATGAAGGGGAGGAGCTTCATAAGTGGTGAAACAGTGCTACAGAGGTCTGTCTTTCTCTCCTCTATTTCCCCTCCTCTCTTAATTTTTCTGTCCTAGCAGATAAAATATTTTTTTTAGAAAAAGGATATACATCTCTTATGCTATATCCAATACATATCTTACATACTGAGGTTTCTCAACTCCTTGACACTATGTAGTCACAGCAACAAAAAATATAGAAATAAACCGATACAGTTAGGTGGAGGTTTTGCAAGCTCACTGTGGTACAAGAATTAGAAGATTATTATTCAAAGTCTCCATATTATCCTGGCTGTTACATGCACCAGCAGGTGTTACCCGGGAAGCTGCATCTCCTTAGATGTAATGAGATGCTGTTACGGTCACTATTTTTCTAAGTTTCTAGAATGCCTTCAGTTAAGAAGTCTAAGTGTAGATAAAATGATATAAAGTGCTATTAGCTCCATGCTAAATTATTTCAGATTACTGATTTACTTTCCAGTAAAATTGGGTAATTGTCTCAACCTGTGTAATGTAATGTCTCACTCCTGACTACTCCTAATAAATAAAACGTGGCGATTGGTCCCTTTTCTAGTTTTTTTAAATATAAAAAAATTATTTGAAGCTTCATAAAATTATAATAAAAATCTTTGACATTTTCTTCTCTAAGTTATCTTCTGTCTGCAGCCATACCACCCTGAAAGCGCCCGATCTCATCTGATCTAGGGAGCTAAGTTTTCTTTATTCTCTTTACTGAATTACGGCATAGAGACAATCAGCAATAGAAAGGGAAGGCTAAGATAGAGATGAAAAGAGACACCTGCAACCCTGCTTCACTGCTTGTGAAGCTTTTGCCCTGCAGGTGAGGAGCAGGGGGATTGAACCCGGGGCTTCCTGCATTGTACCACATGGGCTCAGAGCCAGGTATGCCACCATATACCCCTTATCTAAGTTTCCAGAGCACTGAGTGTATTGAACCAGACCAAAGACCATTTAATTACCCCTGTACATAGCCAGCCAAAACATTTCTTCAAATAGCACCATAACTGAGCTTATGTGGTAGTTCTGGCTAAGAGAGCAAATCCTGAGTCCTAGTGAGGTTTTTCCCACCACAAAGGGTCTCCTATTTCATGGAAACTCCTAACTCTCTAGAATAAGATGGCTCTAGGTTATTTTTTTTTAATTTGTTAAATATATATTTATTTTCCCTTTTGTTGCTCTTGTTTTTTATTGTTGTTATTGATGTCATTGTTGTTGGATAGGACAGAGAGAAATAGAGAGATGAGGGAAGACAGAGAAAGGAAGAGAAAGACAGACACCTGCAGACCTGCTTCACCGCCTGTGAAGCGACTCCCCTGCAGGTGGGGAGCTGGGGGCTTGAAGGCCGGTACTTGTGCTTTGCGCTTTGTGCGCTTAACCCGCTGCACTACTGCTGGAATCCTTCTAGGTTATTTCTAGTGGCATTTTTTATGTCCATGTAAGCTTTCACATGCTCATCTGTCTAGTTCACTGTTTTCATCTTTTCTAAGTTCAAATAACTGAAGAACTTATGACAGGTATACGGCTATGGACGCCAGGCTGCAGGTTTCTCTCAAGTCTATGGCCTGATCCATCCTGTTAAAGGGAAATGAGGGGGCATGAAAAGTTTAGAATTAGAACAATCTTCTCTTCTTTTTTAAATAGACCTCTCTAATTATTTTTATTATTGTATTTTATTTATTACCAGAGCACTGTTCAGCTCTGGCTTATGGTAGGGTTTGGAGGGGGACTGAACCTGGGACCTATGGCCTCAGGTGTGCGCAGTTCAGAAATAAACATATTTCAGAGGACCTGCGGCCTCAGGTGTACGCAGTTCAGAAGTAAACATATTTCAGAGGACCTGCAGCCTCAGGTGTGCGCAGTTCAGAAGTAAACATATTTCAGAGGACCTGCGGCCTCAGGTGTGCGCAGTTCAGAAGTAAACATATTTCAGAGGACCTGCAGCCTCAGGTGTGCGCAGTGCAGAAGTAAACATATTTCAGAGGACCTGTGGCCTCAGGTGTGTTGGCAGAGCTATGAAGCCTCCTCCACCCAGGACAAGCTTTTTTCCACTTTCAATTTCCAACGTGGTGAGGTGTTTGGCATAAAATAAGTGTTTGTTTTCATTACTTTTCCCTTCAGGGGACTGTTCTGTTGAGGCTGCGTTTGCTAATTGTGGCTGCCCTGAGAATGCGATCGTCTGTGACCTGGCAAGCAGTCCTACATTGCCGGGCTGAGCTTCACTGATGGGAAACAGACGACCAGGGACTCATGGCTGAGCTGTACGCAGTATCTCTTTATTCATGCAGAATGCAGCACAATCTAAGCCAAAACTAAGCTAAACTAAACTACCTGTCCTTATATATATACTGGCCAAGTAGGGTGTAAACAAGATGTGACGTAAGAGGGCGGAGAGAAAAGTGACTGGTGAAAATCAGGGTGTGACAAGGAGAGGGGGCGGAGCAGGCGAGAATTCTACCACTGAACCACCAATGCCCTGGAGGGAGGGTGGTGCTTAGTTAACAGTGGTTATGTAAATAGAATACAGTGTTAAGCAGGGGGATTAAACCAAATGAAACAAAAGGGGTTTTTAGAAGCAGAATTAGAAGCATACCAACACTGCATTACGCCTACAGGTCTGCAGAAATGGCTTCCATAGACTTGGCTCTTCATGGCCAGAGGTAGAACATTCAGTGTTCATCCAGCACAGAAATCAGTCTGAAACATAATCACAGCACTGGTTTGAAAAGAAGACTTTGAGATTGGTAGTCACACCCATGCCTCTGTGACTGGAGGTGATTGTTTCATGTGGACTCTCCCCCATGTTACCCTTACTAGTGGTTGTTACGTGGAGTTGTTTTTCTTTGATGAATATGAAATATTTCCATTGGTATGACTTACAAAGATCTTTTAAAAAATCTTTATTGGATAGAAACAGCCAGAAATTGAGAGGAAGGGGGAGACAGAGATGGAGAGATAGAGAGACACCTGCAGCCTTGCTTCACCATTCACAAAGCTTTCCCACATGCAGGTGGAGTCCAGGGGCTTGAACCCGGGTCCTTGTGCACTATAATGGGTGCGATTAGATTAACCAGGTGTGCCACTGCCTGGGCCCTATTTTAAAAATTATGTTAAATTATTATTATTATTTTAATATTTATTTATTCTTTTTTGTTGCCCTTGTTTTATTGTTGTAGTTGTTGATGTCGTCATTGTTGGATAGGACAGAGAGAAATGGAGAGAGGAGGGGAAGACAGAGAGGGGGAGAGAAAGACAGACACCTGTAAACCTGCTTCACCGCCTGTGAAGCGACTCCCCGGCAGGTGGGGAGCCGGGGGCTCGAACTGGGATCCTTATGCTGGTCCTTGTGTTTTATGCTATGTGCACTTAACTGCTGTGCTACCGCCCGACTCCCTTATTATTTTTTAAAATCCATTTTATCTCCTCTCCTTTTTGTACTTCCATCACATGGATGCCAGACCTTTTTGCTGTTAAGTCCTGATTTGTTGTTTTTTTTTTTTTTTGGGGGGGGTCCTATACTTTGTAGTTCCATCCAGACATTCATCTAGAGATGAATCTTCCTTGCCATTTATATTTCTCATAGGTCATTCTAAGCTGTGCCCACACCCATCTAACTGAGTCTTTCAGTTTACTAGAATTTCGAATTGTTTCTACATTTTAGTGCCAGTTTTCTGAGTTTCTCCATGTTTATATTGAGCTTACAGAGAGGTCGAGGTGGTCCAGGAGGTAGCAGAGTGGATAAAGCACTGGATTCTCAAGCATGAGGTCCCAAGTTCAATCCCCCAGCAGCACATGTACCAGAGTGCTGTCTGGTTCTTTCTCTCTCTCCTCCTACCCTTCTCATTAATAAATAAATAAAATCTTTTAAAAAGAGAGAGAGAGAGTTCGGGGGAGTCGGGCAAATCAGGCAGTAGCACAGCGGGTTAAGTGCAAGTGGCGCAAAGCACAAGGACTGGCTTAAGAATCCTGGTTCGAGCCCCCGGCTCCCCACCTGCAGGAGAGTCGCTTCACAGGCGGTGAAGCAGGTCTGCAGGTGTCTGTCTTCCTCTCCCCCTCTCTGTCTTCCTTTCCTCTCTCCATGTCTCTCTGTCCCACCCAACAACGACATCAATAACGACAACAATAATAACTACAACAATAAAACAAGGTCAACAAAAAGGAATAAATAAGTAAATATTTTAAGAGAGAGAGGATGGTCAGGCAAAACAGCTGCCATAGAAATATGCTGCTTTGCCAAGTACTTGACTAAGGCTTGTGCCTGGCTTCCCTCCACTGAAGGAAGCTTGGTGCTATGGTCACTTTCCCTCTCTCCATCTGTCTCTGTCTGTCTCTATATCACACCCATATGCATATATCACGGTTCATACATTTGCCTCATCCATTTTTTTATCTTATTTTGGTTATTTGCTCTTAATTTTGGCATGCCTAGAAATTTTTTATAACACACACACACACACAGACACACACACACACACACACACACACACACTTTGGTGGTTAGTGTGGTGTAGAATTATGCCCTGTGATCTTACATCTTGCAACCACTGTTGTCACAAATTAACAGAAAATGGCTTTAAAAGTAAAAGTACTGGGAGTCGGGCGGTGGCGCAGTGGGTTAAGCGCAGGTGGTGCAAAGCACAGGGACCGGTGTAAGGATCCCAGTTTGAGCCTCCAGCTCCCCACCTGCAGGGGAGTCGCCTCACAAGAGGTGAAATAGGTCTGCAGGTGTCTGTCTTTCTCTCCCTCTCTCTGTCTTCCCCTCCTCTCTCCATTTCTCTCTGTCCTATCCAACAACGAACAACATCAACAATGGCAATCATAATAACCACAATGAGGCTACAACAAGGGCAACAAAAAGGGGGAAAAATGGCCTCCAGGAGCGGTGGATTCATGGTGGAGGCACCAAGCCCAGCAATAACCCTGGAGGGAAAAAAAAAAGTAAACATACTGGTACTGTATGAAAATTAAAGAGATATGATGCCAACCTGACTTCCCTGGGTAGATCCTACCTATGTGTCCTAGAATCCCACTTCCCCAGAGCCCTGCCCCACTAGGGAAAGAGAGAGACAGGCTGGGAGTATGGACCCACCTGCCAACACCATGTCCAGTGGGGAAGCAATTACAGAAGCCAGAACTGTCACCTTCTGCATCACATAATGACCCTGGGTCCATATTCCAGAGGGATAAAGAATAGGAAAGCTTTCAAGCAGGGAGTGGAGAGGAAGTGATAGGGAGTTCTGGTGGTGGAAACTGTGTGGGATTGTACCTCTCTTATCCTATAGTCTTGTCAATATCTCCATTTTATAAATAAAAAATTAAATAGATAATATAGAGCTCTTTATGATACTCTCTTCCTCTAGGATTATATTGTACAATGTGATGTTAATGAGACACCAGTGGTTTATTCAACTTGAATTTACCCAAATTAAAATTAAATAAAATTAAGAATTATTTCCTCCCTCATACTGGCTACATTTCAAGTCATCACTAATGGTAATTTTATCTCAATTAACAAGGTTCCTTTACATTGCATCCAAGACAAGGCAAAGAAGATGACTCCACTGGTTTTTAAGATGACTCCATTGGTTTTCCTTTGTTTGTTTTTTACAGTTGACTAGTATTTCATTGTATACATAAACAAGTTTCCTTAGCCATTCATCTGTCATTGGACATCTGGGATGCTTCCAAGTTTTGGCTATTACCCATTATGCTCCTATGGACATAGGTGTGTGCAGATGTCTTTGGACATGTGTTTCTGAGTTCTTTGGGTAGATCCCTATGACAGGGAGTTTGATGTGAATAAGAACAGTGATCACAGTCAAACCCCAAACTCTCCCATTCTTCAAGTCCCTCCCTGCAGGCTCTCACCTGCCCCACTGAGCACTAAAACGTTAACATCCTGAACAGTCTTGTCCAGATCACTAAGGACGTCTTGGGTAGCAAATTCAGTAGTCAGCTCTCAGGTCTCATTTGACATGAACTCATACTCACAGCAGCATTTGAACTGCAGATACATCTATTCAACTTTCTGTTTGGCTTTCCCAAAGAAAAACATTAATAGGCATCTCAAATTTAATGTGGCTAGTTGCAAACACTTGATTTCCTCACTCTGCTTCTCCCTTAATCACCTCTCAGAGTGTCAGAAATAACAACTTTATACAGATCCTAACTGCCCTGGAAAAACACTTACCAAACATCTCAGACTCCTTGCCAATCAGTGCTTTTCCATTTTACTCAGAATAGCATCCTAGCTCCATATCTTGACCATGATAATCTGTACTCTTCCTACCTTCTGACTTCATCTCTGCTCATAGTTTTTCTCCCTCGTGCTACTCCAGTCATGCTGACCTCTCTGTTCTTCCTTGAACACTCAGAAACACCACACTCTCTGGGCCTGGTGGTGGTGCATTCAGGTACAGGTGGAGTGCACATGTTACCTTGTTTAGTTAAACCCCTTGTCCTGCAGGCAGGGGAGATCCATAAGCAGTGAAGCCGTACTGCAGGTGTCTCCCTCTTGATCTCCCCTTCCCTCTTAGTTTCTCTTTGTCTCTGTATGAAAGAGAGAGAAAGAGGGAGAGAGAGAGAGAGCACTGTTCTCTTATAGAGTCTAACAGTAGTCATTCTGTATGAAAGAGAGAGAGGGAGGGAGACAGAGAGGGAGAGAGAGAGAGAGAGAGGGAGAGAGGGAGAGAGGGAGAGAGAGAGAGAGAGAGATAACTGTTCTCTTATAGAGTCTAACAGTAGTCATTCTCTTACTTTATAAATACTCTGCCCAGATACATAGGTCTTGGCCAAACATTACTCTTCAAATGGATTTACCTTGACTCATCCATAAAAATGACTATCCTTTATATCATTCTATCTTGCTTGCTTAGTTTTTTGAGAAAGGAGACATATTTTACTTAGTTGTACTTGCCAAGGGAGGTGATGGACATGTTGGCCTACAGAACAGTTGCTGAGGTTGCTTTCTCAGATCCTCTGTTGTGGCTGTTAAGTCGTATGTTATATGTGCATATCTTTGTCTTCTTTGCCAAAACATAAGCGCCAACAGGACAGAGACATGATCTGCTTTGTTCCTGCCTTACTGTAAGTGTTGGACAGGCAGCAAAAGAAACAGTGCAGCCTCATGTTACAGGTTAGGCCTGGGAACAACAAAGGAATCAAGCAGCCTGACTTGGGAGACAGCTCGTGAGCAGTAGAGAGAGGGAAGGAACTTCACCCACAGTTCATGCTTTGCTAGAAGCCACGATGTTATCTTTTCTAAAGGAGGAGATATTAGTTAAAATACTAGGTCTAGAAAACCTTTTGCTTCCAGAATTAGAATCTAAAACTAAAAAAAGAAAGAAAGAAAGAAAGAAAGAAAGAAAGAAAGAAAGAAAGGAAATATACCAGGTCACCCGAATGCCCCACATACTCCCAAAATTCTGTTTGTTTTCTCCAAGTGTGAAGATGGAAGGGAAAGAATTTTCTCTCTACTAGAAAAAGACTGAAGCTCCTTTCTAGACACTAATATTTCTTTTTCTTTATTTCTTTATTGGGAGATTAATGGTTTACAGTTAACAGTAAAATGCATTAGTTTGTACATGTGTAACATTTCCCACATAACAATTCAGCCCCCACTAGGTCCTCCTCTGCCATCCTATTCCAGGACTTGAGCCCTTCCCTCCATCCCAGAGTCTTTTACTTTCCTGCAATACACCAAACCCAGTCCAAATTCTCCTTTGTGTTTTCTTATTTATCAATATTATTATTATTATTACCAGTGACTAAATAATGGTCAACAAGACTCTGGGATAAGAGGGGTACAATTCAGACAATTCCCACCACCAGAGTGACATATCCCATCCTATCCATTGGAAGTTCCCTATTCTTTATCCCTCTGGGAGCATGGACCAAAGATGTATATATATATATTAATTTCTTTATTGGAGAATTAATGGTTTCCATTTGGCAGTAAATACAATAGTTTGTATATTCATGAAATTTCTCAGTTTTCCATATAACAATACAACCCCCACTAGGTCCTCTGTCATCCTTCTTGGATGGGTATTCTCCCCCCACACCTACCCCAGGGTCTTTTACTTTGGTGCAATACGCCAATTCTAGTTCAAGTTCTACTTGTGTTTTCTCTTCTGATCTTGTTTTTCAACTTCTGCCTGAGAGTGAGATCATCCCATATTCATCCTTCTGTTTCTGACTTATTTCACTTAACATGAATTTTTCAAGCTCCATTCAAAATTGGCTGAAAACAGTGAAGTCACCATTTTTTACAGCTGAGTAGTATTCCATTGTGTATATAGACCACAACTTGTTCAGCCACTCATCTGTTGGACACCTGGGTTGCTTCCAGGTTTTGGCTATTACAAATTGTGCTGCCAAGAACATATGTGTACACAGATCTTTTTGGATGGGTGTGTTGGGTTCCTTAGGATCTATACCCAGGAGAGGAATTGCAGGATCATAGGGCAGGTTCATTTCTAGCCTTCTGAGAGTTCTCCAGACTGTTCTCCACAGAGGTTGGACCAATTTACATTCCCACCAGCAGTGCAGGAGGGTTCCTTTGACCACACAACCTCTCCAGCATTTATTACTGCTACCTTTTCTGATGTATGACATTCTCACAGGAGTGAAGTGGTATCTCATTGTTTTTATTTGCATTTCTCTGACAATCAAAGACTTGGAGCATTTTTCATGTGTTTCTCAGCCTTTTGGATCTCTTCTGTGGTAAATATTCTGTCCATGTCCTCTCCCCATTTTTGGATGGGGTCACTTGTTTTCTTACTGTTGAGTTTGGCAAGCTCTTTATATATTCTGGTTATTAGCCACTGGTCAGATATATGGCATGTAACGATCTTCTCCCATTCTGTGAGGGGTCTCTTGGTTTGGGTAGTGGTTTCTTTTGCTGTGCAGAAGCTTTTTAATTTGATGTAGTCCCATAGGTTTATGCTTGCCTTGGTCTTCATTGTAATTGTGTTTGTTTCATTGAAGATGTCTTTAAAATTTATACAGAAAAGAGTTCTGCAGATATTTTCCTCTAAGTATTTGATAGTTTCTGGTCTAACATCAAGTCCTTCATCCACTTGGAATTTACTTTTGTATTTGGTGAAATAGTGTAGTTCAGTTTCATTCTTTTGCATGTTTCAGCATATTTTTTGCCGGGATAGCCTGAGGGTACTTCTTCCCGAGCCGGTGCTCTCTGGGTTGGAGATCACTCAACTGGAGCTGATCTAGGCTGCTGTGTGGGAGAGGGATCAGGAACGCGTGCTGCACCAACTTCCGCAGGAGATACACTCTGGAACTCTCGGAGCCGGAAAGCAATTTCCAAGTGTCTTTAATCAGAAGAGCAGCTGTTTTTATACTCTCCAAGTAGGGTGGAAACAGGATGTGATATAGAGAGGGTGGAGAGAAAAGTGACTGGTGAAAATCAGAGTGTGACAAGGAGGGGGCGGAACAGGCGAGAATCCTATAACTGAACCACCAATGCCCTGGAGTGCTTTATGTAAAAGTGATTTATGTAAATAGACCAAACCTTTGGATCAGTAAATCCCTATATAGCCATATGGATAAGAAGAAGCCAGGGGGAGATGGCAACTACCCAACATCTCCCCCTTTCTTTTTAACTTTTTGCCATAGTATCAGGAGTGTGGGGCACTTTGTGAGGCAGGGAGACTGATAAGAGGCACACCTTTTTTGGGGTTCTACTGTCCCTCCTTGCTCAACCTCTCCGTGGAGAGAGAGACTAACAGGATTGACACACCCCTCAGGCTCAAGCCCTTCCAAGCTCAACCATATCCTCACAATTCCCCAACATCTTCCTCTTACTTAATGGCCATATATAACTGGGTCAATGTCTGTAAAAGGCTTCATCTCTGTCAGGGGAATAGCAGTATAGGGGTGAACGGAAACCTGTTGGGAAGAAAGCAGAATGATAGTGTGTAAGTGTCTTCAAAAATAACTAGCACAAGACAGGGAGGGATAAGTAAGAGTAGCAAGAGACAGAGTGAGCCTGATGGGTGGAGGAGTGGGGGCCTGATAAGCCGAGGGGCTAGAGGGGTGATCTGGCATTGCAAAATCCCGAGTCAGCCTGCTACAGTCATTCTTCAAGAAGTCCAGGAGTATAAAATGAGTGTCCAGCAAGTTCTATAGAAGCATCAGTCCAATGTCAACGGCCAGGAAATAAATGCCACACGTCTATCTTGATGGAGGAGGACGGCCACCGGAACTTTTCTTCTCTGTAGATAGTGACCTGGAACCGCCATAACATGATGGGCGAAACAGAAGCAGGAAGAGCAGACACCGATGGTTGAGAGAAAGGCAGTAGGAAAGTCTTGTCCTTCGGAGTCTGTGAATCAGGTTCTCCAGATCGTGTCAGGTCACATCATGGGTTTCTGGGGATGGCTGTAATTGTGGGTGATGTCAGAGGTCAGGGGTCCAAGATGGATTTCTGGGGATTCTATATGAGCAGATGCTTCTTTATGCGAAGGCTTGTCATAGCTGTAGTCAATTACTTATGAAAAAACTTTGTAACAAATCAGAAGTTTACTACAATTGATAACTCAATGATTATAACTGGTTTAGGTATCTTTATAATTTTGTGTAAAGGTCATCTTACGTGACCTCATGTAGCAGTCTTTATATAGCAAAGTTTTCATACCGAGTTTAAGTTACATATATTGATTATTGACTATTTTTACATTGGGTTTTTAAGCAAACTCAGGTTACTAGAGTTAACACATTTTAGTGACATTTTTTTTTTTGGTACATTTACAATATCAGATCGATGCCAAATTTGTTGTGGATTAATTTCCACAAGATAGCTTACAGGACATTTTTGGGGGCCCTCCAAAAATGTCCTGTATAGAGAATTTGTATTTTAACTTAGGAGATGATGAATTGTCACATTGAATATTTAGAGTTTTACCTTAAACACTCAGTTACTTAAATGAATTGATTTTACCTCTTCTCGTAAAAATGTAACTTCGAAGTTACGATTTAACTGTCAAGTTAATGTTTACCAAACTTGAAACACGCATATTAAATATATAGTTTATAACACACAGGAGGAGAAAAACTTGTAAATAAGATATATCATTTCAAATGTGAATTTAGAACTACTGTCATAGTTGAACCATCTTTACTCACACAGTTTAAGACTAAACATTTCATATTGATATCAAGACTTAAAAAAGAAATCAAAAGGGGGAATGAACAATTTTTGGACTGTTTCTGGACGTCTCTAGAAACCATGGCTGCGTCCAGCCGTTTGATATAAAGTCAGTTAACTTTCAGAGTACTCTGAGCACAATGGGTCATACAAAAATTTTGGTCACTCAACTCACTCAATTTTTTTTTTTTTCACTCACTCACTCACAAAACACAACTGGCCAGTCATAGCATAAGACATTCATTCGGGGGGGGGGAGAGAGTTCTGTGAATCAGATTTTTTTTTTTTTTTGATTCTGCCATGCTGTATTATGGATCCTGGGGTGCATCCTGTAGCCAGTCCTCTTGCAGCCAGTCTTCTTGCAGTGTTTCTTGTTCTTCAGGGATATCAGCACCATCATGTGGGTATTGCCGGACATGGCGGGCAGGAACCCAAACAGGCTTGGAGTAATTTTGTGGAAAAATACATGCGAAACCCCTCCCCATAGTCAACAGGGGGTCAGGTCCTTTCCAAATTTTATCAAGTGGGTCTTTCCATTTGACTTTAATAGCTGGGAGGGTGGGTGGTGTTTGCCAATGAAGAATTATAGGAGGTTGGTCGGAGTTTTTGTAAATATTAAAGAGATTTAATGTAGTTAAGGCTTTTGCCAGCTGGATATTAGGGGGGTACATTTCCCCTTTTTCTTTATTTAATTGAGCCTTAAGAGTTTGATGGGCCCTCTCAACAATGCCTTGTCCCTGTGGATTATACGGAATGCCTGTAGTATGAGTAATGTTCCAGAGGGAACAAAAATCTTTAAATTGTTTGCTGGTAAAAGCAGGTCCATTATCCGTTTTAAGTTGAAGAGGTAAGCCCATTACAGCAAAACAGGAGAGCATATGGCTTATAAGCTTTTTTGAGTTTTCTCCAGTTTGAGCTGTAGCCCACATAAACTTAGAGAAGGTATCAATTGAGACGAACACATATTTTTGTTTGCCAAAGTTAGGTATGTGGGTAACATCAATTTGCCAAAGAGCGTTGGCTTTTAAACCTCGAGGATTAACCCCTAGAGTCTGAATAGCAGGTGTTTTGATTAGACCTGCACAGGAGGAACATGTAGCAAGAATACGTTTTAACTGTGGCAGAGGAATATCAGGAAATCGAGCTCGAAGACCTTTAAGATTAACATGGGTTAGGGAAGAAAGTCAGCAGGATTAGAGACAGAGGCTAGGAGAATTCCTGTGGAGGCAAGGCGGTCAGCTGCAGCATTCCCTTCGGACAGGGGACCAGGAAGAGGGCTGTGGGAACGTAGGTGCTGAACATACAGTGGATGGGTTCAAGAACAGAGCATAGAGGCAATTTGAATTAAAAGAGGAGAAAGTGGGTTGTCATCAATTCTTACATAAGATCGAGCAAGCCATGGAAGTAAGTTAACAGTATACACACTGTCAGAAAAAAGGTTGAAGGATTCTGGTACAGCTTTTAATGCAAGGAAAACAGCATAAAGTTCTTTGTACTGAGGGGAATTATCAGGAAGTTCAGTAAAGAGAGGTTTGGGGTATTGCTGGTCTGGATAATATATAAGGGCAGCAGCTCCCTTTTTTCCACCATCAGTGAACACTGTAGGAGCAGAGGGGATGGGATCTCGAGAGAAAAGTTTAGGTACTAGTAGAGGCAACAGAGGTAAAGAAGCTATCAAATTATTAGAGGGAAAATGATTATCTAATTGTCCTGGAAAACCCATTAAACTTATGGCAAAACGAGAATGGTGGCGTATGAGCCATTCTGTATCAGTGAGAGAAAAGGGAAGAATGATTGAATCTGGTTCCCTTCCTAAGACCTGAACCGATCTGTTTCTTCCTTGGCGAACCATAAATGCTAAGGCATCAATCTCGGTAAGGAGTCTTGGAGCTCCGCCTACTGGCGTATGAAGCCATTCGAGAACGCCATGTTTCTGCCACAATGCCCCCACTACCGTGGGTGTGGAGTTAAAGATTAGAAGATTTACTGGAGAGGAGGGGGAGAATCGAACAAGGTGCATGTCCTGGAGAGCCTGGTTAACTTTTTCCAGAGCCAAGGATGCTTCGGGGGTTAACATACGCTTTGAGGAGGGCTGTTTGTTTCCTTTTAACAGATCGAACAGTGGTTGCAGGCAGCTCGTAGGCAGATAAAGATACTGCCTAAGCCAATTCAAATTTCCAAGAAAACTTTGTAAAGAAGCAAGAGTGAGATTAGAAGGAAAAGTAACACAAGGTTTTAAAGGACGAATCTGCGTTAGGGATATCTCTGAGCCTAAGAAAGATATTGGAGGGATTAGCTGTATCTTCTCAGGAGCTACATTAAGTCCACTTCTCTTTAAGGCAGGGATTAGAAAATCACGTAGGGCGGAGAGATCTGTATCTAATTCTCCCCATATTAACACGTCATCCATATAATGAAAAACCTTAAGGCCCTTATGAATATATGGAAAAAGGGCAGATTTAACAACCTCTTGACAAATAGTAGGACTATTAGCCATGCCCTGGGGCAGTACCACCCATTCAAATCTATCGGCAGGGCTGGCATTATTAATAGAAGGAACAGAGAAAGCAAAACGTTTACAATCTTGTGGGTGTAAGGGAATAGAGAAAAAACAATCCTGTATATCAATAGCTATGATTGGAATTCCTGTGGGAATTGCGGAAGCAAGAGGCAAACCCCTTTGGGGGGAGCCCCAAACCTGCATGGTTTTATTAACTGCACGAAGATCTTGGAGGAGGCGCCATTTTCCTGAGCGCTTTTTAATTACAAAGACTGGAGTATTCCATGGGCTCCGAGAATGACGAATGTGTCCCAACGATAACTGCTCTTGGACGAGTTTTTTTAAAATTTCTAGCTTCTCTCTAGGCAAAGGCCACTGTTCCACCCAGACAGGCTCATTAGAAAGCCAATCTAAGCGGGGAGTTCTGTTACGAACAGTGGCAGTTAGTATTGGGGGTGCTGGTTGGGTCTAGCAGTCTCACAGGAGTGAGTGTGGTGTCCTGCAGAGGTGTCTGAGGATATCACTACATCTAAAGATTCCAGCAAGTCTCTTCCCAATAAATTGGTGCTTATATCAGCTATTAAAGGCTGAAAGCGTCCAGTAGTCCCTTCTGGATCTTCCCACACAAGGGAATCTCGTGTGCGGAATGCCTGAGTCAATCCTCCAACACCATGTAAGCGTGGTCCTGGGAGGAGTTCCCAACTCTGGGGAACCTCTGCTTGTCTTAATATTGTCTTATCTGCTCCCGTGTCAATCAAACACTTAAAAGGAATATTACCAATCTTTACTGTCATAGTTGGGTGACCCCTTTCTAAAACAGGGGTGGTCCATAAAATCTCAGGCTCTGAATTCGAGCTGTTCTCTTGCTCCAGCCGGTTATTTCTATGCTGGAAGTTCCCACATACCACGGGTTCCTCCTTCTGCTCACCCTCTGTTATTGTTACTTGGCGTGGTGGGTATAGCGACGGATTGGGTCCCAAGCTGGGCTTCTGTTTGTGGAAGAAGGGCACAGCACCAAGCGGGCGACCTGCTTCCTTCCCTCTTGGGGGCGGGGCTAAGGGAAGCCCCATACCTAGTTTAAATCCCTGTTTACATTTGGCAGAGGCGTGCCGTTCCTATGGAACCTTGACCAACAATCTCTCCTCCAGTGAAATCCTTTCTGGCATCTGGGACAAGGCATTCGTGGTCTCTGATTCCCTGTCTGGAGGCGGGGTTGCCCTGATTGGAGGCGGGGTTGCCCTGACTGGAGGTGGGGTCGCCCTGACTGGAGGCGGGGTCGAGGTCTATTTTCTGGACATTGGTTACGCCAATGCCCTTGGCGACCGCACTTAAAGCAAGCTCCTTTTTGCTTATGTAAGGTAGCTGCATAGGCCTGTAACATAGGTCCTTGAAAAGAGCTTGATCTGAGATCCTGTGTAGCTAGAATCCAAGTATCTGGGTGTTCATTTTTAAGAGTGATACAGGCCTGTCGAAAATGCGGAAGCATTCCATCCCAGACTATGGATCGCAGAAGGAGAAAACGAGCGTCAGGATTATAAATCTTCCTTTCCAAACTCGACTGGACCCTGGCAATGAATTTAGCGAGGGATTCATCAGGTTCTTGTTGCAGGGAGAGAATGGGGGCTGAGGCTGCTCCCATGGGTGGTGTTAATCGCTCCCATGCTTTTAATGCACACAGGCGTACTTGATCAAAATACCCCGCTGGAAACTTGGCTTCCGCCTGTTGAATCCCTGTTTCTAATTGGCCCAATCCGTCGCTATACCCACCACGCCAAGTAACAGTAACAGAGGGTGAGCAGAAGGAGGAACCCGTGGTATGTGGGAACTTCCAGCATAGAAATAACTGGCTGGAGCAAGAGAACAGCTCGAATTCAGAGCCTGAGATTTTATGGACCACCCCCGTTTTAGAAAGGGGTCACCCAACTATGACAGTAAAGATTGGTAATATTCCTTTTAAGTGTTTGATTGACACGGGAGCAGATAAGACAATATTAAGACAAGCAGAGGTTCCCCAGAGTTGGGAACTCCTCCCAGGACCACGCTTACATGGTGTTGGAGGATTGACTCAGGCATTCCGCACACGAGATTCCCTTGTGTGGGAAGATCCAGAAGGGACTACCGGACGCTTTCAGCCTTTAATAGCTGATATAAGCACCAATTTATTGGGAAGAGACTTGCTGGAATCTTTAGATGTAGTGATATCCTCAGACACCTCTGCAGGACACCACACTCACTCCTGTGAGACTGCTAGACCCAACCAGCACCCCCAATACTAACTGCCACTGTTCGTAACAGAACTCCCCGCTTAGATTGGCTTTCTAATGAGCCTGTCTGGGTGGAACAGTGGCCTTTGCCTAGGGAGAAGCTAGAAATTTTAAAAAAACTCGTCCAAGAGCAGTTATCGTTGGGACACATTCGTCATTCTCGGAGCCCATGGAATACTCCAGTCTTTGTAATTAAAAAGCGCTCAGGAAAATGGCGCCTCCTCCAAGATCTTCGTGCAGTTAATAAAACCATGCAGGTTTGGGGCTCCCCCCAAAGGGGTTTGCCTCTTGCTTCCGCAATTCCCACAGGAATTCCAATCATAGCTATTGATATACAGGATTGTTTTTTCTCTATTCCCTTACACCCACAAGATTGTAAACGTTTTGCTTTCTCTGTTCCTTCTATTAATAATGCCAGCCCTGCCGATAGATTTGAATGGGTGGTACTGCCCCAGGGCATGGCTAATAGTCCTACTATTTGTCAAGAGGTTGTTAAATCTGCCCTTTTCCCATATATTCATAAGGGCCTTAAGGTTTTTCATTATATGGATGACGTGTTAATATGGGGAGAATTAGATACAGATCTCTCCGCCCTACGTGATTTTCTAATCCCTGCCTTAAAGAGAAGTGGACTTAATGTAGCTCCTGAGAAGATACAGCTAATCCCTCCAATATCTTTCTTAGGCTCAGAGATATCCCTAACGCAGATTCGTCCTTTAAAACCTTGTGTTACTTTTCCTTCTAATCTCACTCTTGCTTCTTTACAAAGTTTTCTTGGAAATTTGAATTGGCTTAGGCAGTATCTTTATCTGCCTACGAGCTGCCTGCAACCACTGTTCGATCTGTTAAAAGGAAACAAACAGCCCTCCTCAAAGCGTATGTTAACCCCCGAAGCATCCTTGGCTCTGGAAAAAGTTAACCAGGCTCTCCAGGACATGCACCTCGTTCGATTCTCCCCCTCTTCTCCAGTAAATCTTCTAATCTTTAACTCCACCCCCACGGTAGTGGGGGCATTGTGGCAGAAACATGGCGTTCTCGAATGGCTTCATACGCCAGTAGGCGGAGCTCCAAGACTCCTTACTGAGATTGATGCCTTAGCATTTATGGTTCGCCAAGGAAGAAACAGATCGGTTCAGGTCTTAGGAAGGGAACCAGATTCAATCATTCTTCCCTTTTCTCTCACTGATACAGAATGGCTCATACGCCACCATTCTCGTTTTGCCATAAGTTTAATGGGTTTTCCAGGACAATTAGATAATCATTTTCCCTCTAATAATTTGATAGCTTCTTTACCTCTGTTGCCTCTACTAGTACCTAAACTTTTCTCTCGAGATCCCATCCCCTCTGCTCCTACAGTGTTCACTGATGGTGGAAAAAAGGGAGCTGCTGCCCTTATATATTATCCAGACCAGCAATACCCCAAACCTCTCTTTACTGAACTTCCTGATAATTCCCCTCAGTACAAAGAACTTTATGCTGTTTTCCTTGCATTAAAAGCTGTACCAGAATCCTTCAACCTTTTTTCTGACAGTGTGTATACTGTTAACTTACTTCCATGGCTTGCTCGATCTTATGTAAGAATTGATGACAACCCACTTTCTCCTCTTTTAATTCAAATTGCCTCTATGCTCTGTTCTCGAACCCATCCACTGTATGTTCAGCACCTACGTTCCCACAGCCCTCTTCCTGGTCCCCTGTCCGAAGGGAATGCTGCAGCTGACCGCCTTGCCTCCACAGGAATTCTCCTAGCCTCTGTCTCTAATCCTGCTGACTTTCATTCCCTAACCCATGTTAATCTTAAAGGTCTTCGAGCTCGATTTCCTGATATTCCTCTGCCACAGTTAAAACGTATTCTTGCTACATGTTCCTCCTGTGCAGGTCTAATCAAAACACCTGCTATTCAGACTCTAGGGGTTAATCCTCGAGGTTTAAAAGCCAACGCTCTTTGGCAAATTGATGTTACCCACATACCTAACTTTGGCAAACAAAAATATGTGTTCGTCTCAATTGATACCTTCTCTAAGTTTATGTGGGCTACAGCTCAGACTGGAGAAAACTCAAAAAAGCTTATAAGCCATATGCTCTCCTGTTTTGTTGTAATGGGCTTACCTCTTCAACTTAAAACGGATAATGGACCTGCTTTTACCAGCAAACAATTTAAAGATTTTTGTTCCCTCTGGAACATTACTCATACTACAGGCATTCCGTATAATCCACAGGGACAAGGCATTGTTGAGAGGGCCCATCAAACTCTTAAGGCTCAATTAAATAAAGAAAAAGGGGGAATGTACCCCCCTAATATCCAGCTGGCAAAAGCCTTAACTACATTAAATCTCTTTAATATTTACAAAAACTCCGACCAACCTCCTATAATTCTTCATTGGCAAACACCACCCACCCTCCCAGCTATTAAAGTCAAATGGAAAGACCCACTTGATAAAATTTGGAAAGGACCTGACCCCCTGTTGACTATGGGGAGGGGTTTCGCATGTATTTTTCCACAAAATTACTCCAAGCCTGTTTGGGTTCCTGCCTGCCATGTCCGGCAATACCCACATGATGGCGCTGATATCCCTGAAGAACAAGAAACACTGCAAGAAGACTGGCTGCAAGAGGACTGGCTACAGGATGCACCCCAGGATCCATAATACAGCATGGCAGAATCAAAAAAAAAAATCTGATTCACAGAACTCTCCCCCCCCCCCCCCCATGAATGACTTATGCTATGACTGGCCAGTTGTGTTTTGTGAGTGAGTGAGTGAGTGAGTGAGTGAAAAAAAAAAAATTGAGTGACCAAAATTTTTGTATGACCCATTGTGCTCAGAGTACTCTGAAAGTTAACTGACTTTATATCAAACGGCTGGACGCAGCCATGGTTTCTGCAGACGTCCAGAAACAGTCCAAAAATTGTTCATTCCCCCTTTTGATTTCTTTTTTAAGTCTTGATATCAATATGAAATGTTTAGTCTTAAACTGTGTGAGTAAAGATGGTTCAACTATGACAGTAGTTCTAAATTCACATTTGAAATGATATATCTTATTTACAAGTTTTTCTCCTCCTGTGTGTTATAAACTATATGTTTAATATGCGTGTTTCAAGTTTGGTAAACATTAACTTAACAGTTAAATTGTAACTTCGAAGCTACATTTTTACAAGAAGAGGTAAAATCAATTCATTTAAGTAACTGAGTGTTTAAGGTAAAACTCTAAATACTCAATGTGACAATTCATCATCTCCTAAGTTAAAATACAAATCCTCTATACAGGACATTTTTGGAGGGCCCCCAAAAATGTCCTGTAAGCTATCTTGTGGAAATTAATCCACAACAAATTTGGCATCAATCTGATATTGTAAATGTACCAAAAAAAAAATTGTCACTAAAATGTGTTAACTCTAGTAACCTGAGTTTGCTTAAAAACCCAATGTAAAAATAGTCAATAATCAATATATGTAACTTAAACTCGGTATGAAAACTTTGCTATATAAAGACTGCTACATGAGGTCACGTAAGATGACCTTTACACAAAATTATAAAGATACCTAAACCAGTTATAATCATTGAGTTATCAATTGTAGTAAACTTCTAATTTGTTACAAAGTTTTTTCATAAGTAATTGACTACAGCTATGACAAGCCTTCGCATAAAGAAGCATCTGCTCATATAGAATCCCCAGAAATCCATCTTGGACCCCTGACCTCTGACATCACCCACAATTACAGCCATCCCCAGAAACCCATGATGTGACCTGACACGATCTGGAGAACCTGATTCACAGACTCCGAAGGACAAGACTTTCCTACTGCCTTTCTCTCAACCATCGGTGTCTGCTCTTCCTGCTTCTGTTTCGCCCATCATGTTTTGGCGGTTCCAGGTCACTCTCTACAGAGAAGAAAAGTTCCGGTGGCCGTCCTCCTCCATCAAGATAGACGTGTGGCATTTATTTCCTGGCCGTTGACATTGGACTGATGCTTCTATAGAACTTGCTGGACACTCCTTTTATACTCCTGGACTTCTTGAAGAATGACTGTAGCAGGCTGACTCGGGATTTTGCAATGCCAGATCACCCCTCTAGCCCCTCGGCTTATCAGGCCCCCACTCCTCCACCCATCAGGCTCACTCTGTCTCTTGCTACTCTTACTTATCCCTCTCTGTCTTGTGCTAGTTATTTTTGAAGACACTTACACACTATCATTCTGCTTTCTTCCCAACAGGTTTCCGTTCACCCCTACACTGCTATTCCCCTGACAGAGATGAAGCCTTTTACAGACATTGACCCAGTTATATATGGCCATTAAGTAAGAGGAAGATGTTGGGGAATTGTGAGGATATGGTTGAGCTTGGAAGGGCTTGAGCCTGAGGGGTGTGTCAATCCTGTTAGTCTCTCTCTCCACGGAGAGGTTGAGCAAGGAGGGACAGTAGAACCCCCAAAAAGGTGTGCCTCTTATCAGTCTCCCTGCCTCACAAAGTGCCCCACACTCCTGATACTATGGCAAAAAGTTAAAAAGAAAGGGGGAGATGTTGGGTAGTTGCCATCTCCCCCTGGCTTCTTCTTATCCATATGGCTATATAGGGATTTACTGATCCAAAGGTTTGGTCTATTTACATAAATCACTTTTACATAAAGCACTCCAGGGCATTGGTGGTTCAGTTATAGGATTCTCGCCTGTTCCGCCCCCTCCTTGTCACACTCTGATTTTCACCAGTCACTTTTCTCTCCACCCTCTCTATATCACATCCTGTTTCCACCCTACTTGGAGAGTATAAAAACAGCTGCTCTTCTGATTAAAGACACTTGGAAATTGCTTTCCGGCTCCGAGAGTTCCAGAGTGTATCTCCTGCGGAAGTTGGTGCAGCACGCGTTCCTGATCCCTCTCCCACACAGCAGCCTAGATCAGCTCCAGTTGAGTGATCTCCAACCCAGAGAGCACCGGCTCGGGAAGAAGTACCCTCAGGCTATCCCGGCACGAGACCTTTCAGAACTTCTTTCAGGACAGGCTTGGTGATAGTTGATTGTTCCAACTGTTGCTTGTCTGTGAAGGTTTTTATGCCTCCATCTAGTCTAAATGGCAGTTTAGCAGGATACAGTAGTCTTGCTTGAAAGCCTTTCTCATTGAGCACTCGATAGATATCTTTACATTCTCTTCTGGCCTGTAGTGTTTGTGTGGAGAAGTCCGCTGCTAATATTATGGGTTTTCCTATATAGGTGAGTCTTTGTTTTTCTTTTGCAGCCTTCAGGATCCTTTCTTTATCCTTATTCCTTTCCATTCTAAATATGATGTATCTTGGTGTCTTAAAGTCTGGGCTAATTCTGTTCGGGACCCTCTGGCTTCTTGAACCTTTATGTCTTTTATGTTGTCTAGACTAGAGAAGCTACCAGCTATTATATCCTGAAGAATGCTTTCTTCCCCTCCCTCTCTTTATTCCTCTGGTAAGCCAATAATGTACATATTATTTCTTTTGAAGTCATCCCATAGGTTTCTGTTGTTGTTTTCAGTATCTCTTAATATCTTTTTGAGATCTATTACTTCTTTTTCAGTTGTCTCTAATTCATCCTGGATCTCGCTAATTCTGTCTTCAGCCTCATTGATTCTATTATCTCTTCCCCCTACTGTTTTCTGGAGTTCATTTATTTTGTTACACTTCTCTGATACTGTTTTAGTTTGTTCAGCTAATTGTGTTCTTAGCTCAGCTATTTCAGCTTTCACCTCTTTAATAACCTTGAGATAATTAGTTTTTTCTTTCAGAGTCTCATTCATTGTTTCTGCATTTCTGATGACAATTCTGTCAAATGCTTTACTCACTCCTGTGATTATTTCCTTAATTAGTGTTTGGATTTTGACCTCATTATTTTGTGCTTCAACCTTTGGGGGGCTTTTAGCTAGACTCTTGTCCTGGTTCATTTCTCCCATATTTCTTCTTGTTGGTTTAGCCATTTTATATAGTATGTTATGAGGTCCCTCTCTCAGTACTTTTCAAAATACTGATCACTCTTGCCTGGATTGACTTGTGACTAAGTAAGGTAATAAAAGTGTTCACAGCTGTGGAAATTGACACTTGTTTCAATAGTATTTTAACCCCTGAGTTGGAGCACAGTTGCTTAAAAGTCTCTTTTGTTCATTTTCTTTCCTGTAGGCTATGTGAGCCTGAAGACATTTAAACTATAAGTAGGCTTCTTAGCTTAATCACTAACTCCTGAACAAGAGATAAAGCAGAGTGGGGCAGAGATAATCCATTGTTTATTCAAAGAGAGTTTCAGAGCCCCACTGCTAGGCCACTGAGGTATAGATATTGTCCTGAGTTTCCTGGTTAGTTCTCTGTCCCCTGGTGTCAGCACAGGGCCTCCCCCTCCCTGCTCCAGATTCTGAGGGCAGTAGCAATGGAGACTCAAAGTTGCATTTGGTGAGTCTCAGGGGATTCCTCTTCTCCCTTCAGCCATCCCCTTGTTGGTGAAACAGACTGGAGGTGGTGTTCCAACTGGTAAACTACGGGAATGTTACCAGCCACTTAATCTCTCCCTAGGCTCCTCTCTGACCATGTGTTTGTACTCACTGGTGATTTGATGGGTTCCTGAAGTCATTCTAGTCCTGTTTTGTTGTGGGTCCAGGTGGTCTCCCTTGGTATTCCTAGTTGATCTGGAAGAGGAGAGAAAAGTAGCTGCTGCTGCTCTGTAGCCCGCCTCTGGAAATCTCGGACTAAAAATCTTTATGTGAATCAGAAGCGGAGGGTCGGTTTCTGTAATTGCTTCTCCACTAGACATTGGTGTTGACAGGTGGATCCACACCCCCAGACTGTTTCTCTTTCCTTAGTGGGGGAGGGTTCTGGGCTGGGAAGGATTCAGGACATATTTGTGAGGTAATCTGCCCAGGGAAAACAGGGTTAGCCACTAATATTTCTAAGATAAAGTCAAGATAAAAGAAAAAAAAATACCCAAGGAAGAGAAAGAGGACGGGATGAATAAAAGGAGGGAGGCTGTAACCTCTTTGTGTGTTCAAATCTGACTAATACTCACATCATTTGAAATCAAAACAAACCAGAGTCATGACTGATTAAATGTTCTTTTTGTTGACTCTGATTCAATATGAAAAGAGATAGTAAGTATAAAGTATAAACTCTCTAGAAATCAAAACATAGATGTACTCATAAAGTTCATCATTGTTAGTATTAGAAGAAAAAATAAGCCTACAAAAAGTGTCTCCCAGAACAGAGAAAAGGGGAACCATGGAATAAAAGACTGTTTCCAGTGAGAAAGATATCAAGGAAGCCAGAGAACAAGGAGAAGGGCAACTCAGGGAGGTTGATATGACCTTTGGAAACAGGTCAACGATGAGGTGGACCCAGTCCAGTAGCTTATAAATAATGAAGTTGAATCAGGTTTAGTAGTCTATTCAGGTTGTGTGTTTAAGATTAGAGTTTAAATATAAGCTTTTATTTAAAACAAAAAAAAACTAGTTAGAAAGGATGAGAAGACATCTGATCTGTATTTATGTACATATTTTCTTCTAAATTTCTATTTTAATAATGCCAAGGAAATGTACTACCTTTAGAGGTATAAAGAATTACCTGAGGATTAGATAGTCTGCTTACCCATGGAGCTAAGCTCTGTCTTTCCATGTGCTTCCCCAACTAATGCCAGGTCCAACTTGCGGAGATGCACTGGAAATCAGTGTCTGCTTTTCCAAATATTAGTTCTTTGGATGTTTAAGACAACTTTCACATTTCCCTACAAGGATGCTCTACTACATTTTCTTGTCTCATTGAGGTTCAGGTCTCACTCGAGGGAAACTACAAACCTATATTCCAAAATACCCGTGAGCTAGTCCTTTGGATCAGAAGTCCTGTTTCTTAGAATGCAAATTCAGTATGACTCAAACTGAACAGAATTCTTCCTGTCTAGACAAGCCCTCCCCTCTGATTTTCATCTGCCCAGGAGTCGTCTTTGACGATTATTTCTCTGCATCAACACCAAACAAAACAAATTGCCTTGTCTTTGTGGACATTATCCCATTTATTCATTTCTTCTCATCTCTTCTGCCTTGGCTGGAACCCACATTATAATTATCTCCCCCTTAAAGTTATAATTGGTCTTCTCACCTCCAGTACTCCTAAATTATCTAACATAGCCCAGCTAAATTCACACATCCCCTCAAAACTGTCAGTGCTCTGTCATGGTCACTCAATGAAATTCAAATTCCTGGACCTAGTATCTGAGATAACTCGCACTGTGACCTGACTCAGATTTGTCTGTTACCAGCTTCCTATTATCCACAGCAAGAATCACAGTAGTCTAACATGTACTGACTAGGGGGCTGGGGCAGGGGGCACCCAGCAGAGTGCACACTGAGCCATGTGCAGAGTCAGCCTTGAGTCCCTGGCCACCACAGGAGAGCACTATACAAAGGGGAAATTTCATGAGAATGCTGTGGCATTCTCTCTCTCCCTTTTCTTCTCCCCTCCTGCCTTCCATCCCTCACTGCCTATCCCCCCTTTGCCTTTCACTATCTGGGGAAAAAAGAAAGGAAGGAAGGAAGGAAGGGAAGAAGGGAGGGAGGGAGAAAGGAAGGAAAGAAGGAAGGAAGGGAAGGGGGAGGGAGGGAGGGATGGAGGAAGAAAAGTATTCTGCAGGGAGCAGTGGAATCAAGCAGGTATAAAGACACAGTGAATCCCTGGAGTCAAGGGAGGAACATGAACTGTTTCCAAATCCCTTCTATGTCTTATAGATCATACCTGCAGTATTAACACTGTACATGCAGCTATAGAGCATATGAAATGAGAACATCTAAATTAATATTTTCATTACATATGAAATACACACTAGGTTTTAAAGATATCAGATATATCTAATTCTATTTCAATTATATGATGGAGTATTTATGCACATTAAATATCTCATTAATGTTCTTATCTTTAAAACTTTTTGATTGATTTAATAATCATCAACAAGACCATAGGATAAAATGGGCATAATTCTACAGAATTCCCACCACCAGAGTTCCGTGTCCTCTCCCCTCCCTTAAAAGCTCTCCTTTATCTCTGTGGGAGTATGGACCCAAGTTCTTTATGAGATGCAGAAGGTGGGAGGTCTAGCTTGTGTAATTGCTTCTCTGTTGGACATGGGTGTT
The DNA here is from genome assembly GCF_950295315.1 of Erinaceus europaeus. Lineage (NCBI taxonomy): Eukaryota > Metazoa > Chordata > Mammalia > Eulipotyphla > Erinaceidae > Erinaceus > Erinaceus europaeus. The sequence continues at coordinate 130,547,778 of NC_080168.1, read as the reverse complement.
AGCAGGTGGATCCATCTCCTCAGCCTGTTTCTGTCTTTCCCTAGTGGGGCAGGACTCTGGGGAGGTGGGGTTCCAGGACACATTGGTGAGGTCATCTGCCCAGGGAAGTCAGGATGGTGTCATGGTAGCATCTGCAACTTGGTGGCTGAAAAGCATTAAGATAGAAAGCAGGACAAATTGTTTAATAATCAGGAACTTAAAGGTAAGAATAGAGCAGATGAAGATTTGGGGTCTCCATTTTGGAAAAAGCTAGTAGGTCTATTTTAGGTATATTCCAAGGGGCCCAAGACTTTAAAATTTTTGCCTGAACCTGACAGCTAACATGCAGGTGGGCCAAAGTATTGTCCGGGGAGATGGTGCCAGGGTTGGAAATAGGACAAGAAAGCTGAATCAGGGCAAAGAGTAGCTCCCAGTTATCTTTAAAACTTTTATAGTCAATGCCCATGTTCAGCGGGGAAACAATTACAGAAGCCAGACCTTGTCAGGAAATTGTGAGGATGTGGTAGAGCCTGGCAGGTCTTGACCTGAGGAGTGTGTGTCTATCCTGTCAGTCTTTCTCTCTACCAAGAGGTTGAGCAAGGAGGGACAGGAGTAACCCCATAGGTGTGCCCCATCTTGTCAGACTCCCTGCCTCACAAAGTGCCCTGCATTCCTGATACTATGGCCATTAGATAAAAAGAAAGGGGGAGATGTCGGAAAATTGTGAGGAGTCTCACAAAGCACCCTGCATTCCTAATACTATGGCATATCTACATAATCATTGTTTTGCCTAAAAGATCCCCACCCATTCCATTCCTTTGATCTATCTTCTTTCTACCATCAAGACCCTCCCTGCCTGCAGGGTATTATATTAATCCTATCAGTTAAAACCCTCGAAACAGTTGCTAAGGAACTACTTACCTTCCCAGCCCCCTTTTGCCTTTCTCTGCCCCTTTCCTAGCCATTTCTGTTTCCGATTTGCCACTTCCTGGCCTGCCCTTTAAAAAGCCTTTGCTCTCTGATCAATAAATATATTGCATTGCCTTGCGCCACATGTTTAGTTCCTGAGTCATCTCCCTCGCATCACTAAGTGAGTAGCAGCCCAGCCAGACTGGCTCCAGTCGCATTCTCTCCAACTTAGAGAGTACACACCCGGGAAGAGGCACACCCACGCTAGCCTGGCAAGACCTTCCACCTTCTGCATCCCACAATGACCCTGGGTCCATAATCCCAGAGGGTTAAAGAATAGGAAAGCTATCAGGGGAGGGGATGGGATACGGAGTTCTGGTGGTGGGAATTGTGTGCAGTTGTACTCCTCTTATCCTATGGTTTTGTCAGTGTTTCCTTTTTATAAATAAATAATAATAATAAACTTTTATAGTATGAGTCTTAGGGTAAGATATTTATAAGGCAAGGCAGTAGAAGCCCTGTCTCCTTTATGAGCAGACTCTGGGGGTGCTGGATGAAGAGGTAAAGTGCCTTTGGGGTGGGTATGAGATACCCAGAGGCAGGATCAGGGAATGTCTGGCTATCACCATGTGACCTGTGACCTAAAGCAATTCAGACTGATGTCCCAAATCAGTTTCCCAAATATGTTATGACACAAAGACATAGATTTTTTTATTGGGTACAAAGGGGGAATCTGAGAGTCTGCATCCAAACAAGCTCTCAGATGACGCCAATCCTTAAGTCCTTGACCCACAAGCTCTATAGAAAGACTAGTCTAGACTAGTCTAGATAATACATCCTCTCTGTAGATAATACATTCTCCAATATATCCTCATGGCCAACTGAAAATCTCTAACTCGCTACCAGTGAAATCATATGCTAGACTGAAGTCAATTCATCCAGCACTCACCAAAGTGATCTCCTGTGCCAGGCACTATACAGCACTCTAAGCATGTAATAGATTAAGGTATGACAATCAGCAGACACTCAGTGCTGGGTACATCGTGAACGTCTGAGTCATGATTCCTAAGACACAGTTCTGATCCAAAGGGACACAAAGTCTAGTGAGAGAAATTGTACTTATCTGGCAACAACTATACTGTAAATAAAAAAAAAAAGGACCCTGGGATCAAGGGGATAACTTCGCACAGAACACAGAATTTTCATGTCTGAGTCCCCAGGGCCCCAAGATTCAGTAGCTGGCACAGTGGGTCCAGAGTTCAGCAGTGCTTTGGTGTCTCTCTCTCACACACTCTTTCCTGGTCTCTCTCAATTATTAATTTTTTTTATTCTCATACACTTTTTTTTAGGGAAAGGAATAGGTGTAGAAGTGTCTGATATGTATCCTATAAGAGTAAAACACAGGGAGTTTGGTGTGACAGCACACAGGGGCTGCCAAACTGAAGACTCCCAAATGAAGGGGGAAAGTTAAGGTCTCAAAACCTCTTACAGAACAAGGAAAGTTCTGAGTTAAGGAGTCTTGTGGATCCTTTATACTTAAAATTGCCAGGACTTATAAGTGAATCCAGCTATTTCTAATTAGCACTGCCAATGGGAAGCAGGTGTTATCTCACAGAAATTTCTGTCATCCAAGCAGGGGACAGGAAAGCCTTCAGTGCTAAGAGCTGCCTTTTAACTCCACCCCTTATTCCCCACCTGGTTCAATGGCTACAAATGTCTGCCTCATGTCTCTCCCTGATAGCTTTCTAATCTGTCCCCTGTTGTCTCTCTCTCTTTCCACCATAGTTGTTGGGGTCCTGATAAACTCTTTCCTGGATGACTGCTCCAGTCTCCTCCTGGGTCTCTCTGCCTCCATCTTGACTCCTCCTCCCACCCCTTAACTAGAGAGCTCTTTCTTGAGAAGCAAAGCTGGTCATAGCGCTGCCTCAGAATCGTAAGTGGTTCTCTGACCACACAGATAAGACTGGCCTCTTTATCAGACACCCCCTTCAGGCCTTCACAAAAAACCATTTGTTTATATGAGACCAGAGCACTGCTCAGCTCTGGTCTATGGCTGGTGGTGTCCAGAATTGCACCTGAGACCTCCAACGTGCAGGTTTTGTGTTCCCTGCCCCTTTGCTCACCTGCCTCCTTTACAGCCCGCACTTGAGGTCCATTGGATGGGGCACAGCTTCCACACTGCTGTGTGGGTGACCTTTCCCAGTTTAGCACCTGCAGCTGCCTTTGTAAGGCCCTTGTGTTCCCCATCCATCCCTTTTCACTGGGTTTCCTCCTATCTATCCTTCAATCCTAACTGAGACAGTCCTTGTTTGCCGAGCCGAGGGAGGAGATGGCTAACTCCCAGTAGAGCTGTTATTAGGATACATCATGAGCACACTGCCCACACCCCACCCGCATGCCCCACCCCCACCCCCACCTCTTGAGTCTGAGTAACGTGTATCTAAGAGAAGCCAGTGTCTTCCTTGTGCCTATTTTAACTCCTGGTGCAGCTGCTGTCACTTAAGAGAAACTCAGTGAATGTCTGCTGGGGTAGCCTTGCTTGGTAATCAGTGGTAGAGCTAGTCCCTTCTCTCCTTGACAAACCATGAGGATCTGATCAGAGTGGCTACCCTCAGGAACTTCACACAGTCAGAAGTTGGGTGGAGGCTATATACAGAGGTCTGTGGGTGTCCCACTGGGTGAGGGACAACTGTGCAATATTTATAGAATCCATACTGACTGAATAGACTAGAAAAAGATGGAACAAAAAACTCCTCCAGCCAGTCTAGACCATGTAAATGCCGTCCAAACCATCATTTAGCCAGCCACCTGGAAACACCTATTTTTCCAAAGGGAAGGGTGGCAGCCAAAAATGGGAAAAATTTTCCATCATCTGTAACTTTTTTTCACATTTCTCTGTTTTAATGACAAGAATGTAACAATATGCAATCCTCTATACAAATGATAAGAATATAAGAGTCTGTGATATGAAGCTCATATCTGATTATACAGGACATTTTAATTAGAGAGAGTGTGCTACAAGTTAAGAATGTAAAAAAATTTTGGTGTAGACTGTGCTTCTGTTATCCCTAAAAATACAAGACTGAAATAAAATCATAGAAAAGGAAGCACCATATCTTTGTTTCTAAAGAATTAGCATTAAGCTCAAAGACAGAAAATGATGAGGAATGAAAGGAGTCTTTGTTATTCAACAGTTTCTGTGATGAACCAAAATGTCAAATAATCCATTGAATCAATCAGAAAATCAAAGAATGTGGCAGGCCTCAAGGTAGCTGGAGATTACAGCTGTGCAGAGTATCTTAAGGTAGCATGAATCTATGTCACAATAGGAATTGCTTAATGACTCATTTTTCTATAACTTTGTTGATGTGAAAATACAATTTAGGTTTCAAATTAATTGCAGCTGCACTTCTATTTGGATCTTGTGTGTTTGATTTGAAGATGTTTACACATATCCTTTCAGCTTCTGCTTTAATGAGTCTCACTTTTATAGGGAAGCTACATCTATTAGAAAAGAACATTTGCTAGGTTTAAGTAAAAAATTCAATGACAATCTTTAAATATTTTTTAGAACATGCTAAGACAAAGATATGGAGTGGAGATACGTTTTTTGAAAAGAAACATAAAATATTCTGATAACTTGATACCAGCATCAGGAGAGCAACCACTTGGTTGACTATTCAACAAATGTTGAGTTCCTTCTGTATAATAAGCCTTCTGATAAAAATGAGGGCAAAGCAGAGGTAGACCCAGAAACAGCTTACTTTCATGATGCTCAAGTTATACTCAGGAATAGAAATACTCATTAACCACATCAAGTGTAATTAATTACAAGGGGAGTCAAATCCCCTGTAAGACAGATGCATGATGAAGAAAGCAGATGAGACAGGAAACCATGGAGGTAGGATAAGGAAGGAAGAGTCTTGACATCTCATCTTTGACAAGGGCGGGTAGACTATTTATTAAACAGGGGAAAGGAGAATCTCTTCAACAAATGGTATTGGAAAATCAGGTTGAAACATGAAGAAGAATAAAATTGAACCACTACATCTCACCACAAACCAAACTAAATTCCAAATGAATCAATGATTTGGATGTTAGAGTAGAAACTATCAAATACATAGAGGAAAATATTGGCAGAACTCTTTTCCATCAAAGTTTTATAGGTATCTTCAATGATACAAATCCATTTGCAAAGAAGACTAAAACAAAAATAAACCAGTGGGACTATATCAAATTAAAAGCTTCTGCACAGCAAGAGAAACCACCACCCAAATAAAGAGACCCCTCACAGAATGGGAGGCGATGTTTACATGCCATACATCAGACAAGAGGCTAATAACCAACATATATAGAAAGTTCAGCAAGCTCAGCAACAAAAAACAAATGACCTCCCTCACCCAAAAATGGAGAGAGGATATGAACAGAGTAATCTCCATAGAAGAGATCCAAAAGGCCAACAGAGGGCCTGGGCAGTAGTGCAGTGGGCTAAGCCCACATGGCGCAAAGCGCAAGGACTGGTGTAAGGATCCCAGTTTGAGCCCCAGCTCCCCATGTGCAGGGGGATCACTTCACAAGTGGTTAAGCAGGTATTCAGGTGTCTCTATCTTTCTCTCCTCCTCTCTGACTTCCCCTCCTCTCTTCCCCTCCATTTCTCTTTCCTATCTGGCAACAACAGCTACAACAACAATAATAACAACAAGGGCAACAAAATGGGAAAAATGGCCTCCAGGAGCAGTGGATTGATAGTGCAGGCAACAAGCCCCAGTGATAACCCTGGAGCCAATATATATATGATGCTCCAAGGAAGAGAGTCTGAAGGATAAACAGAGGGAACTGCAGAGGCATGGTTGGGGAGACTTCCGGAATGAGGCAGCTATGAATGCAAAGAGATGGCAAAGAACAAGCAGGTTGGCAGGGCTGACTGATGGTGAAGTGAATGGTGTGCTCTGCCTATGGGGAGAGAGTCTATATGGCACCTCGCAGGCATAGTGGTGGCTTTGCTCTTTATTCTAATAGCATTGGAAATCCCTGTTGCTGGCTGCTCTGTGAGGACTGAAGGCCCCCGAGAGAGTGAAGAACAGACTGAAATGTTAAGCTATGGGATGTTGCTGACAATCTACCATAATGAATGACCTCAGGCGGGTACCACCAGTGAGGGCAGAGAAAACTGAATGGTTCCAACGGAGCCATAAGAGATACAACTCAAAATTAATTAGAAAAGAGAGAAGAGAAGATGGAGGCGTAGAGACAACACCTGGCGTGGGCTCTGCAAGGAAGCTGCTTTGAACCTGGGAATCTCTCAGCCACCAGCATCCAGATGCTACCATGATGCCAACCCAACTTCCTTGGGCAGATGATCCCATCATGTGTCTTGGAGCCCCACCTCACCAGATCCTTGCCCCACTAAGGAGAGAGAGAGAGACAGGTTGGGAGTATGGATTGACCTGCTCAGTGGAGAAGCAATTACAAAAGTCAGACCATCTGCATTCCCATAATGATTCAGGGTTCATGCTCCCAGAGGGATAAAGAATAGGGAAGCTATCAAGGGAGGGAATTGGACATGGAGGTCTGAGGGTAAGCAATGTGAAAATGGACCACTCTTATTTATCCTGTAGTCCTGTCAATATTTCCATTTTATAAATAAAAAAATAAATAAATTGGGGAAAAGAAGAGACAAGAACTATACAAAGGTTACTCCTAGACTTATATTTATGTAATAACTATAATCTACTGAGATTTTAAAAAAGTAAAGCCGGGTGGTGGAGGCCCTAGTGTAGGCAAGAAGACAAATAGTTCAATTTGGATGTGTAGGAAGTGGCCAAGTTTTGAAATATCCTAGTGCAGAGGCCTAGAGGGCCACTGAATTTATGGATTTCCATTCAGAAAAGAAAAGGGGGAGGAGCTATTAAGGTCACGGGCCTGAAAAGGCTTATCTAGGCAGAGAAAGGGAAGGGGAAAAGAAGACAGAAAGCAAAAAGCTCAGGCCTAGATTTCAAGTAACCCTTATTAAATGTTTGGACAGAGATGGAAAAGCCAATGAAACAAATGTAGCTGCTGTAGCCAAAAGAGATAAAAGGAAAACCAGGGAATTATTTTGTTATAGAGTCAACAGAAGAGGGGATACATATTTGTATAAGGCACCGGTCACCAGGGCAACTCACCATGGAGAAGTTAGTAAAGTCTAGAATGGAATGGCTCATCAGATTCAGCTACACCAGGGGAGGGAGGTGTCGGTGCCCTTAGCAAACGCTCCTGAGGGATGTGAGTCATGGGTTACTGCAAATTGGACTGAACTGAGAGTAGGTGGGAGGGAAGCAAAGGCAGATGCTGGCTATAATCATAATATTAGCTTACACTTGTGTAATACTATGTACAAGACACTATTTTAAGTCACAGCTACTTTAGTCCTGACCACAGGGAACACCCTTGTGGTCTGTGGTTCTTGCTTAAGAGGTTACAGTCATACACAGTGACAACACTCTGAAAAGAGCTTTTGCATGAAGGAGAAAGATTTATTTAGAGGAATAGCTGGAGAGATGACTCATCCTTCACCCTTAGACTGGAATTTTGGTTTCTTTATGCAGTGATAGGGAGTGTATTTTTATCTCCTCAAAGACATGAAGACATAGTTCCTCTTGGATACCCATCAGGAGAAAGGGAGTTGGACTCCTCTGTCACGGGTCAGGAACTGCTGAGTGTGCTCAGAGAACCAAAGGGGAATAGATTAGAGAATGACACCCACACACCGGTGCCCCCGGCCTCATAGATCCTTCCCATTTTATTGCCAAATTTTACATGACTGTAGATAAAGGGTGATTTGATTCTCAAGGTTCAGAGATAAGGGAGGGGAAGGGCTCAGCTGATGCACCATCTGTTCAGAATATGCAGGAACTGTAGTCATGTCCCCTCTCTGGAGCCAAGATAAATGCCTTTCCCTCGGGAGGCCTTTTCTAATCCTGGAAGAAATGGCTCCATGGATTAACTGAGCCCTGGCATAGCCACTCTGTCAGCCTCTATGTCACCCCACTGCCATTGCTTCCCACTGAGAACTGTGCCTGCCTGCCTGCGTGGTTCTTGGTGACACCCCAGCTCCTCAGAGTGAGATAGAAAGGTAGGGAGAAGGCAGCCCACAGCACTGCTCTGCCATCCATGGACTTTGCCCATGTGCCACCCATGGTGCTCCCTTTGGTGTCAGGGCTCCTGTCTGGGGTCTCTCTCATGTCAGGTCTGCATTTTGTGGGGTAATCTCGTGTCCTGCCTCCTCCTTTTGACATTTAGCAGGAATTACGGGAACACTTGGTAACAATAAGGAGGAGTGAGTGATGATTGGGGTTCATCAAGTCTGCAGGTCCAATCATGAGAGGAAAGGAATGTATCGTGTGTGTGTGTGTGTGTGTTGGGGGGGTTACTCTAATCTTGAAGCTCTGAGGGGAAGGGGAAGCAGAAGGTGTGAAGGGACCCTGCTGGATCTCTGTACACAAACTACATAAGGTGGGCTAGGAGTGGATATGTAAGGCCTTCCTAAAAAGTGGCACATCCAGTATGAGTCAGGCCAGACACTATAAAAATAGTTTCTAGGGGGTCGGGCAGTAGCGCAGTGGATTAAACTCCAGGTCCTGGTTCTCTAGCGATAACCCTGGAGGCAAAACAAACAAGCAAGCAAACAAACAAACAAAAAACCAAACAAAAACATTAAGTTAATATAACCAGAACAGGGCTCAGGAGTTAGCCTCTTAACTGTTCATGTCAATTGCTGATCTAAATTCTATACAAAACCTAAATAAGTATTGCAAGGTATAAATTCCATATCAGTTATGATTTAAATCTCCAGCAACTCTTGAGAACTCTGCATTATTTGAAGTACTAATTGATTCTACAATCATCTAATCCTAACTTTTTGAGCCCCCTGTCCATTCTAAAACAGAGAAACGCAGTAAGTTCTTGTTATAGACTGAACTGTGTTCTCCCAAAATTTGACTGTTGAAATTCTTGTCTCTAGTGCCTAAAAATGTGACTCTCTTGGGAAACAGAGATTTTAAAGTAGTAATTAAGTTAAAGTGATGTCATTATTAGGGTGAACCCTAGTGCAATATGATTGGTTTCATTAAAAGTAGGATATAGACATGCACAGAGAAAGACCATGAAAACATGGGAAGATAGTAGTCTGTAAGCAAGGAAAGAGGACTCAGAAGCAGCCAGCTGTGCTGACACATTGACCTTGAATTTATAGTTTCTAACTGTGAAAAACCTAACTTCCCTGGACAGATGACCCCACCATGTGTCCTGATCCCTGCTTCCCCAGAGCCCCACCCCACTAGGCAAAGAGAGAGGCAGGCTGGGAGTATGAATTGACCTGTCAATGCCCATGTTCAGTAGGGAAGCAATTACAGAAGCCAGACCTTCCACCTTTTGCACCCCATAATGACCCTGGGTCCATGCTCCCAGAGGGATAGAGAATAGGAAAGCTATTAGGGGAGGGTATGGGATACGGAGTTCTGGGGGTGGGAATTATGTGAAAATATACCCCTTTATGCCATAGTCTTGTCAATATTTCTATTTATTTATTAGATAGAGACAGAGAGAAACTGAGAGGGGAGAAGGACAGGAGGACACAGAGAGGGAGAGAGACAGAGAGACACCTGCAACCCTGCTTCACCACTCATGAAGCTTTGCCCCTGAAGGTGGTGACCAGGGCTTTGAACCCAGGTACTTATGCACCTTAATGTGTGTGCTTAATCAGGTGCACCACTGCCTGGTCCCCCTTCCTATACTCTTTTGAAAGCTACCTACCCTCTGGTATGAGCTCCACAAAGAAGCATCTTACAACCTGGGATTCTCTGGAGAGAGTAGGATCCTTCCTACCTTCAGTGGAAAGGGTAAATAAAGGGTGGTCAGGGTGACACCAAAAAAGAATTCTATAACCTGCTCTTGAGCTCGCAAACAGAGGTCAAAAGGAAAATCTTTGATTTGACTGTTTCTGAACTGACACTTCTACCAGACCCCAAAACAAGCCCATGGACACGTGGAACATTCACAAAGACTGACCACATGCTAGGCAAATTGGGTTGAATTTAATGTTTTCCCATCTTTCCTATGTGTTCAACAAAACACTGGCATGATGTTTAGTGTTACATATCTGTTTCATTTGTACATAGTTTTGCAAAGTAGATAAGAAGTGTCTGTAAGGTCCTAACAGATTTTATTCAGTAAGTACTAACCTCTAGTCACCCCCAGAAACACAAGGCTTTTAGATCCTAGGTCATATAAAGACCACACCCAGGCCCCTATGATAATAAAGGTAATAGCGTTTCTACCATGAAGGGAAAGACTTGTGGATGACATCCCGGTGACCACTGGCCATCACTGCCCAGCCATGGCCATGATTGCCCCACCCGGGCCATCACTGCCCCACCTTTCTGCTGTGACCTCCTGGCCATGAGTGCCCTGCCCTGCTGCTGTGACATCTTGGGGGCCATTGTGACCAACCAGAAACATATAAAAAGCCACGTCTGAGGTGGGTTTCCCGTCCATATGCCCTGGAAGCTCTTGGTAGTGACCTGTGGCGGACTCCCCAGCTAGCTTACGCACCACCACTCGCACTCGCACACCCTCGCTCTCACTCTCTGTTCTCTTTGATTCCCCTCTCTCCTTCCCTGCACTTTACCTGATACCCACTCCCATTACCCCTCTCCCCATACCTCTCCCCACCCCACACTCTAATTCCTCCCCACCCCTCCTTTACTCTCCTCTTTGCCACTTCCCCCTTCCCTTGTTCACCCCCCTCCCTTTAGTTATCTAAGATAGCCCTAGCACATTCTAGTTTGACTACCACTGTTTTTGGTAGAGCCAGTAAGAGTAGAAGGTAAGTTAGATCTTGGTTGTTGTTTTCTGGTAGTGATAGTCCTAGTTTAGAGTTCCTAGTTAGTCTACAGTGAGTGTAGCTAGGTCTATGGCCCGGCCTAAGACCTCTCCATTGGGAGAGGGAATGGCCGAGGACGACTTCTGTGTCCTGAGCACCATTGGGGCCGGCAGCTTCTCTGTCGTCGTGCTGGCCCGCCATCGTCACAGCGGCAAAAAAGTTGTGATCAAGAGGATGAAGATGCTGGGGCAGACAGGCCTGGAGATGGCGCGTGACGAGTGCAGCATCATGCGAGGTCTGAGCCACCCCAACATCTTGCCCCTGCTGGGCACCATAGAGACGGCATTCCAGCTGCAGCTGGTCATGCCCTACGTGAGGGGGGGAGACCTGCGGGACTATCTCTGCCGCAAGGGCCCCATGAGGGAGGAGGAGGCCAGAAGGGTGTTCCGCCAGTTGGCCTCGGCTATGGAATATTGCCACGCCAAAGGAATCGCTCACAGGGACCTCAAACCTGAGAATATTCTCCTGCAAAGCCTGGACCGGGTCAAGATCACGGACTTTGGTCTGAGTGGCCATTTTCTCCAGCAGTCCATGGACAGCCTTCAGGGCACCTTAGGCTACATGGCACCCGAGATAGTGACGGGGGGCACCTACGGCCCTGGGGTGGACATCTGGAGCCTGGGGGTGGTGTTGTATGAAATGGTGAAAGGTCACCTGCCACAGGAACAACCCATCTGGACTCTATTCAGAAGGAAGCCCCGGCTCTCCCAGGAGCTCCAACACCTTCTGCACTGCATGCTGAACTCTGACCCCAAGATGAGAATTGGGTGGCCAGAGATCCTGAGCCACCCATGGGTGACCCAGGGCATGGGACCCATGGAAGCCTACAGGGAACCCACCTCCTCCGATGAGCCAGCCCCAGCTGAGCAGTCCATTCCTTCCAGCCTGCTGCCAAGTATGAAGAAGAGGGCCAGCAGGAGCAGGAGCAGGAGCAGGAGCAGGAGCAGGAGCAGGAGCAGGAGCAGGAGGAGGTGTGTCTCTTCCCCACCAGCCCTGGGCACCAGCTTCTGGGAGCAAGACGAGGCCCCGGAGCCTGGCCAACCCCCCAAGTGCTCCAGTCTCCCTGTCTTTACGTCCACGTCCACCCCCAGCCTGGCCCTCCCAGCGGTGCCTCCCAACACACCACAAGGCAGCTGCCCTGCCTCCGGCCCCTCCCCCTCCTCGGCAGCAGCCCCAGCACCTGGGGAGGAGAGCTGCCCCCCCTCGGGCCAGTGCGCACAGGCCAGCAGCCCCTCTGCCACCTGGATCCCCATCCGCCATGGAGCAGCCCGCAGGCTGCTGAACCGTCTCCTGCAGCTTTGTTGCGGCTGCTGTCTGGGTCCCCACAAGGGTGGCAGGACACGTGTCCACCCGCTCAGGACATGAGGAAACAGGGCCCCTCGGATGGCCTGGTGAGTTAGTGGGGATGGAGGGGAGGCTACCCCTAAATGCAGATCTCATAGGCCTGTTGTCTCTTCTGCAGGTGGAGGTTGAGAGCTGAGAGAGAGATGCTCCCTGCATCCCGCTGAGGCCAGGGCCCCTGCTGCCTCTGAACTGTCTGCCGCTGAAGACCCCGCTGTCCCATAGGGTGCCTCCCAGAATATGAATTAAAATGTGATTATGCATTAATCTAGTTTTGGTGCTTTCTTTTCATTTGCGTCCCTGGGGGGGGGGGTCACCGCAGCCACAGGCTCTGCCCAGCACTGCCCACCTGGCTTCCTGCCCCAACCTAGAGTCTGCATTCTCAAGGGAGGGGCAGCCAGAGCTCATAGTGTCTGGAGGCACAGAGCCTGCTGCACACGTCATAGTGGCCATGACATGCAGACCTCCCTCACTCATGACATGGCCTCTGCTTTGTCTCCGACTGAGCTTCCCCCAAAGTCAGGGCACTTCTATCCTGACTCTCAGGTCTCCCATGGCCTGGGTGGGCCTCCATCAGTTTCCATAAGCCTGGGATAGTCAATACCTCTTAGTAGGGTGCAGGGGTAACCAACCCAGAAGAGAGACACATGAGCATGTGCCAGGACCAGGGCTCACCACAGCCCCGGAGCCCACCTCCAAGGGGAAGCTTCATGAGTGGTGGGCTAGTGCTACAAGTGTCTGAACTCCTCTCCTAGGCTGGACTGATTTTTTTTTTTTGTCACTGCCCTTGTCTTGATAATGAACTATCTCTGGCCTATCAAAAGGTATTGAGCCAGTAATTAAAATGTCACTTCATACATATATGGGGAGAAATTTCTATTAATGGAAGAAAGATCAAAGTACAGCAGGAGTTTGTGATTCCTGCTGCATAAAGAAAGGACTATGGCCCTACAGAGAACTTCTATCAGAACTACAGGGTTGAAAGACACTCTGAGTGCAGTTCAAGCTCAGGTGGAAGGCTTAGGCTGTAGACACACTCATGCAGAAGGAACATGCACCCATATATATAAAACAAGTACTTACTGAACTTGAGGGAGATATGAACAATAACACAATAATAGCAGGAGCTTTGAACATACCACTCACAGCAGACAGATCATCAGGACAAAAAAAATCAATAGGGGGATAATGATCTTAAATGAAACCACAGATGAAATGGACCTAATTGATATCTACTGAACTGTGCATCTCAGAAGAGATAAACACACATTCTGCTCAAGTACCCATGCAACATCCACAGGAGTGATGACGTGCTGGGAAAAGTGGTGTCAGCTTACTTACTCCCCATATTTCCTGTGTTCCCTAAATGTCCTAAACATGGACATGGATTTCAGTGTGATGGAGCCATTTCATTCAAACAGAGGCAGAGGTTTTCAGGCAAAGTTGATCACAGATTTTTCCAAATGGATATGGTAAGTGTCCTAAAGGTCCTACAGATTTTATTCAGTGACTACTAATCTGTAGTCACCCCCAGGAACACACAGGATTTTGGATCCTACGGTCATATAAGGACCACACCCAGGCCCCTATGGTAATAAAGGCATTAGGTTTTCTACCATGAAGGGAAAGACCTGTGGTTCACCTCCCAGTGACCCCAGGCCATCACTGACCCACCCTTCTGCTGTAACCTCCTGGCCATGAGTGCCCTGCCCTGCTGCTGTGACCTCTTGGGGGGGCATTGTGACCAACCAGAGACATAAAAAGCCACGTCTGAGGTGGGTCTCCTGTCCATATACCCTGGAAGCTCTTGGTAGTGACCTGTGGTGGACTCCCCAGCTAGCTTACGCACCACCACTTCCACTCGCACACACTCACTCTCACTCTCTGTTTGCTCTTTGATTCAAAACTGAATGCAAGGACTGGCACAAGGATCCCATTTCCAGCCCCCGGCTCCCCACCTGCAGGGGGGTCGATTCACAGGTGTTGAAGCAGGTCTTCAGGTGTCTGTCTTTCTCTCCCCCTCTGTGTCTTCCCCTCCTCTCCATTTCTCTCTGTCCTATCCAATAACGACATCAATAACAACAACAATAATAATAACCACAACAATGTTAGATAACAAGGGCAACAAAAGGGGAAAAAATAACCTCCAGGAGCAGTGGATTTGTGGTGTAGGCATAGAGCACCAGAAATAACCCTGGAGGCAATAAAATAAGTTTCTCAGAAACTCGGTTTCCAAATCTGGAGCAAAAAGTGAGGACAATAACTTTTGGATGTGAAGTCACTCACCTGCAGACCTGCTTCACCGCCTGTGAAGCGACTCTCCTGCAGGTGAAGAGCCAGGGGCTCGAAACCAGGATCTTTTAATGCCTGCCCTTGTGCTACGTGCCCCTTGCTCTTAACCCGCTGGGCTACCACCTGACTCTCCATTTTTACTTTATTACTCAATTACCTTATGTCACATCTTTTACTTATTTTTATTGGCTTCATTGCATCTTGAAAACAGCATTGAGCAATGCATGACTGCATTGTCTTCACTGATTCTCTCAGTAATCTCATCCAGTTAGGTAATAAGGTGAGAATGCCTTATAAGAAGGAAGAAAGAAAGGAAGAAAGAAAGAAAGAAAGAAAGAAAGAAAGAAAGAAAGAAAGAAAGGAGGAAAGAGAGAGAGAGAGAGAAAAGTCTTAGGAAGGCTTATGCATGAGAGGAAACTGTATTGGACCAGTCTAAAGGATTCTTTTTTCTTTTGTCATCACTGGGACTTCACTGCTCCATGCTGACTACACACACACACACACACACACACACACACACACACACACACACACACACACACTCACACAGGCTGGGGAGGCAGCATAATGGTTCTGTAAAACTTAAGATGCCTGAGGCTCAGAGGTCCCTGGTTCAATCCTCAGCACCACTATCAGCCAGAGCTGAGCAGTGTTCTGTTAGCTCTCTCTCTCTCTCTCTCTTTCTCTGGAGAGAGACAGGAAGATAGCACAGCACTGAAGCTTCCTTCATTCAGTCTGGTGGGACCCAGACCTCCTGAACCTGGGTTCTGCCCATCACAGAGCAAGTGATCTGCCCAAGTGAGTCAGTTTGTCAATTCCAGGTTCAAGGATTTCAAAGGAGAAGAAAAATGTAATGACAACTTCTTCCTTAGTAGGCATTTCTTTACAGATTTATTTTTATGAGACGAGAGCACAGCACAGCTCTAGCGATGGTGGTCCCAGGGATCATACCTGGGGTCTCCAGCACAGAAGTTCAATGCTTATCGCTATGCTATCTCCCAGGAAACCTCTACAAGAAATAACAAGGTATGTGTATTTAGCAGTAAGGACAGACATCTTCAAAGGTGTATTTGTGCATGCTGGGTGAACAGAAATAACAACTTCATACTAGCTCCAGAGACAAGGGCAGCCTTCTGTAGTCAGATGATTATCAATTTGATTGCTTACTTACATTTGAGAAAATGAAAAAAGAGCTACTGGTATTTGGGCTGACTTGACTTGCTATGAAGTTAGGGAAGAGTTAAATGGATCCAGCCATACTGCGCAAGAGAGACCAAGGTAAACACAAACCAGTGAGACAGGCTGTTCAACTTCAAAGTTATATCGGACACCACACATATATCTAATCTATCAACATCATAATAGGCTCTTGGGGACATTTTGACATTTTTAATAAGGGACAGGTGGAAACTGGTAACTACGTGTATTCTGATTTCTATGAGCTGACTCATGGCTCCCAAGTATTTGAAAGTGCTTGCTTAGAAGTGTGGGCTAAATTCCTCGTTCCTGGCCTTGCTTGGCTCCAGAAATACCATGTTGGAATTCCATTTTCCACCTATGTGGAATAAGGGAACAGGAAAGTATAACTTTTGTATCCTTTGCACTTCTAAAATCACTTCCTTTACTCTAGAATCAAAGTTGAACAAGTGAACAAAAGAGTATTTTGCATTCTCTAGAAGATCAAAGCAAAAGAACTGAGGATGGAAATGGCTAAGTGTGGAAATAGCATAACATTGATTAAAAAAAAAAGACAATATTCTGAGATCTGCTAGGTAGCATGGATTGATTCATCATCCATTTAGCAATATGTATAAAGATCCATAAAAAATGTCCATTAACTTTGTATCACTAATTCTACAACAGAAATGTGATCCTAGGGAATCCTAGGAATGGGAACAAGTTGACAGGCAAAAGATGGACGTCATGGTGCTTTTTCATAAAGGAAAATGAAAAGGCAGGGCTGTGTTTGTCAGGAAGGTATTGCTTTAAGCAGATAGCTCAAATGGCAGGTGATACAGCTACTTTTTTTATATAACCTAGAATGCAGAATGTTGGCAGATAGATGCTGGGGAGTGCCAGCTTAAGCATTACTTCATTCTATAAACTATTTGAATGTGTAGTATCAAAAGACATGATTCAAGGCTCTGGAGATAAAGCACTGAACAAAAGAGACCAATCCATCTCCACCCAGTGTCTGGGAGCTTGAAACAATGTTCTGAAAGGTGAATTTTGTAGTATAGCTTATGGTGAAGACTTATCTCCGGAAAATGTATTTGGCAATGGTGAGGAGTCCAGAGGACAACACCTCTTATTTTATAAGGAACAATCATGATAGTTCTTGTGAACAAGGAGGTTTTAAAGTAGAGAGCTGAGGCAGTGAGAGGGTAAACTGTAGAGACAGCGACAAAGTTTCTAAGTAGAGGGGACAGTAAGGTCACAGAGTTGGAAGTGAAAACACATCTGGTAGATTCAAGAGATATCCCCAGTGAGCAAGGCAGGACAGGACGGGGGCAGACAGATTGAGAGCGGGGCCAAGTGGATGCCATGTGGGGCCTTGTGAGTCACTCAAAGGACTTTGAACTTAATTAAGGAAGGAATCAAGTCATTGACATGTATTGAATTCTCATTGTATAACCTACCGTGGTGACAAGTGACTACTATGGGTTTCATAGAAGTTTCCTGCTAGAACCTACTCCTAGAATATTTTTAATCTATTACCTAGAATGTTTTTTTTTCTCCTTAATGCCCAATCAAACTTGAGAGAGGGGGAAAAAAAAGCAGGTAGTGAAATGAATGAATGAGCCATGAGAACTGATATTAAAGCACCCGGTTTACTTTGTGCATTCTGATAAAGAAAAAAGACAAAGGGGGGATAAGGAGGCTTAGCATCAGTGACCTTCACCTTTGGACTGGTTACATATCTCAAGAGGTTCTCTTATTAGAAAGTCTGATTTCCCCCAGTCCTGGAACCTCTAGGGTGGGGAGCACTTTCCTGCATGCTTCTCTCAATTCACACCAAATGATATTGCATCTGCTGATCCCAATCTAATCAACACAACAAGTACCACCCCAGCATGCTTCACTTCAGACTGCGTCCAGGGATGTCAGTCATGGAATGTCAACCCTTCAGCCTCATTACTCAGGTGAGACCTTTCCTTTCATAGGATTCTCTAATTCCATTCCAGGAGGTTCACTTCCTAACAAAGTCCCAAAACCTAGATAGAGACCAGGTCCCATGAGATAGAGCATATGTTCACATGTACCCATAAATTAGGGCAAAATATATACCTGAAAGCAAAAATACACAATAGTCTGCAGTGAGTCAGTATAAAGTTCCTAACGAAATAGTATCTAATTAGACTTAGATACCCTCCTCACCTACTTCCTATTACAGTTCTCTCACTCACTCCAAAGCTACCCTTATCAAAGCAAAGACTGCAAAAGCTGAATAAGGACAAGAGACTAGCATACTTTAACGATGACTCTTTAGTCACTAACAGGCCACCCCATCATCTGGGGCCCTATTCGGGGAGTCCTGAGATTCCCAAACAGACATGATGGGCCTAGACCTCAAATAAATCCCTCTCTCCATTGTTACCGGTCATCTCTATCAGGAACAACAAAACAGACCCCTTTGTGTGCCCCCATAGGACCTTGCCCTCAACTTGGATCAACAAAGGTAGAGAATGTTCCATCCTCCAAAGGGAGGCTGGACAACATACTCTATGCCGCACCTGAGGAAGATGGATCCTGATATTGGGGCAGCTTGGAACGTTTCTACTCATGACCACAGAATGTGAGATCAGATCTACAGGGATGCAGAGGTCACACAGGCTCCTAAGCTGATTATGGGCCCCAGACAAAATCAAATTGATGGGGTTTACAGTCAACAATATTTATACCCCTTTCCCATATTTGGGAGCTACTTTCTTCCCTGATCCAGCTTTCTGTCCATTTTCCAGCCATGACATCATCTCCCCAGACAATAACTTGGATCCACCTGCATATCAGATTCCAGGCTCAGAGAAAAAAACAAACAACAACAACTAGTATAGCTACAGGCCCTTTGAAATATAACTAAAATATGCCTACTAGCTATCTTCAAAATAGAGACCCCCCCCCAATACTTCATCTGCGCTATTCCAGCCTTTAGGTCCATGACTGGTCAACAATTTGTTTGACTTTGTATGTTAACTCTCTTTTCAGCCACCAGGTTCCAGATGCCAGCATGATGCCAACCAGACTTCCCTGGACAGACAACCCCACCAATATGTCCTGGAGCTCCGCTTCCCCAGAACCCTACCCCACTAAGGAAAGAGAGAGACAGGCTGGGAGTATGGATCCACCTGCCAATGACCATGTTCAGCAGGGAAGCAATTACAGAAGCCAGACCTTCCACCTTCTGCATCCCACAATGACCCTGGGTCCATGCTCCCAGAGGGATAAAGAATAGGAAAGCTGTCAGGGGAGGGGATGGGATATGGAGTTCTGGTGGTGGGAACTGTGTGGAGTTGTACCCCTCTTATCCTATGGTTTTGTCAATGTTTCCTTTTTAAAATAAATTTAAAAATTAAATAAAATAGAAAGTTCACAGAGGTAAAAAAAAAAAAAAAGAATGAAAGAAAGTCTGAGAAAGGTGGATCACTCAAATGGGTAGAGAGATAGCTCAGCAGTAGAGCACAGGCCCGGAAAGTCCTTTGATCTCAGATTCTATCTCCACTTAGACCAGAGCTGAGGTGCTCTCTGATTTTCTTAGAAAAAGAGAGAAAAATCAAGAATACCAAAAAAGCACAGACTATCCAGTAGAACCATGAGCCATCTTTCTCAAATGTCATCTCACTCTACTCTTCGACTATTGGGGATTCAGATGCCTATTCTGAAAGAACAGAGACCGAGGCAGTACTTTCTGGAGAAGAGCTTACCCCAAGAAGAGTCATAGACATGGAATTCCAGGAGCCCTTGCTGTGTGGTGCTCAGGGAGGCTCCATGGGCTCTGCTCTCCCGCCTCACTCCCACCCGTGGGATGCTTTGGATCGACCTTCTCGTGGTGCATCCCGTGAGTACCCATTCATTGGGGAAACTGACGATCCTTCCTAGCCAACTGAATCCACATGGATCCCAGTCACTTTCAAAGCCAGCAACAAGCAGCTCCTAACAGCTTTCAACCTGACGCTGTTGACTGGCTACGGAAGAAGGGCAAACGCTAGAAGAAGAACTCCCACCCTGATTCAGGGCTGCCTGGGGAACCTCCCATCAGATATGTTGCCAGGCAAATCAACGTGGGCCGGCAGAAACCCATTTCCACTTGGGAAAGAGGGCTCAGGATACATGGCCACTTAGTGAGATCCAAATTGTGTGTGCACAGACTGAGCGTTGCTCCCGGAACACAGGGAGCCCGTCCAAAGCCTGGGAGAGTGACGGCTCTTTATCTCACCTGCTTGGGGCTCACAGCACCGTGCAGCCATGTGGAGAGCTGAATGTGCAGGGCTTTTCTTAAGCTGCCCAAACCCAGAACCATAACTATTTTCCTCTACTGATTAAGACAGGGCTGTTTATAAGCCCCTGGTGAAGTGAAACTCCTGACTAGAACCTGGAAGGAAGCAAAGTGAGGTTGTTCTGCTCCATATAATTTCTTTATTTCCCTCCTTTTTATGTCTTAACAGAATTTTCGTCACCACACATTACCAAAGTCCTGTGCCAACCCACCATAACCATGGTAGCTCTCACCAAGCCCAAGAGGCAGTTTGGCTACCATTTTTTTTCTTGCCAATGCGTTAGTTTCATTCACCTACAGTCTGTATGAAATCACTTATTTTGCTTAGCATAACCACTTCTATTTCCATCCTTTTTGTCCCAGATTATACAGTCTCTTCTTTTCCCCTTTTGTTGCCCTTGTTGTTGTAGGCTTGTTGTAGTTATTGTAGTTGTTGATGTTGTCATTGTTGGATGGGACAGAGAGAAATGGAAAGAGGAGGGGAAGACAGAGAGGGGGAGAGAAAGACAGACACTCGCAGACCTGCTTCACCACCTGGGAAGTGACGCCCCTGCAGGTGGGGAGCCGGGGGCTCGAACCGGGATCCTTGCCGGTCCTTGTGCTTTGTGCCACCTGCGCTTAACCCGCTGCACTACCGCCCGACCCCCCCTATACAATCTCTTTTTTCGTTGTTTTTACTATAGAGTTGTATTCCCACGTTTTTTTTTTTATTATTTTGGGAGGTTGATAGTATACAGCGATCTGTAACACACAGGCACAGCCTCTCGTCTCCCCTTGACGGGTGTCTAGGAGACACAGCAGGACCCCAGTGCCCCTTCACCCTGCCCTCTCTCTCCTTCCCCAGAGTCCTTTGCTTGGGTGCAAATTCTCACTGTTTTCTTTTTCTTATGTGGTTCTGGGAAACGAATTCAGAACCTAGCACATGCAAGCTACTGTAAGCAGCTTTGCCAGCTCACTTTCCTCCTCTTTTGAGAGATGGGGAGGGAGAGAGAGACACAGAGAAGGGAGACAACCAGTTTCCCTTCTCCTCAGACAGAGCTTCCCTGGAGCCATGCCTGGTGTTCCCACGTGGAGGAGGGAAGAAGGGAGGGAGACCCAGGGCCTCTCACATTCTGTGGGGTAGGGTGTCCCCTGGCTCCTCCCTGTTTTCTGATGTTCCTGACTCCTTTTTGTACCAGGACCACTGGCCAAGCAGAAATGTGCTCAGCCATGTGCTGAGGGAGGTCAGGCTGGGTTGAATGCCTGTGTTGTTGCTGTCAGCATATGCACTTTGCATCAGAAGACACTGAGATCCTTTGCCCCTCAAGCTGTCTGGAGATGATCTTGTCTGGTCATGGGCTCAGCATCAGTGCCGTGAGGAAATGCAGAGCCCTCTGAAAACAGGTCCTTTGCACATCATCTCTCAGTGATGACAAGGACTGGAGCTTGCACAGGGCCACCGGAGAGGAGAACTGGGCCCACACAGGGCCTTTGCGGAAGGGGGCGGGAGTGCATGCGGCTTCTACTAGTCATTCCGGCAACATGGGTAACCGCTAACTGCAGTCCGCTGAAATGCAGCGGCAATTAATTAACCTGAGTAAGTGTGTCCATTAAAATCTACTTGGTGGGAGTCGGGCGGCAGCGCAGCGGGTTAAGCGCACGTGGCGCAAAGCGCAAGGACCGGCATAGGATCCCGGTTCGAGCCCCCGGCTCCCCACCTGCAGGGGAGTCGCTTCCCAGGCGGTGAAGCAGGTCTGCAGGTGTCTGTCTTTCTCTCCCCCTCTCTGTCTTCCCCTCTTCTCTCCCTTTCTCTCTGTCCTATCCAACAACGACGACAGCAATCACAACCATAATAACAATGAAAAAGAACTAGGACCACAAAAGGGAAAATAAATAATTTAAAAAGCATTTAAAAAATCTACTTGCTGCTTCTAATGATACTTGTGAAGATATTTAGAAGTAAATATGTTCTCCAGGGTAGGATATTTTGAAAAAAAAATTCAACAACCACTCACTTGAGCTTCTCATTAATTCCTCAGTAAATTAAAGTGTAAATCCCTAACTCTTTCTTGCTTATGGACATTTGTCTGACACAGGGAACTTTCCTTGCTCTAGATCCCTCAAGTCCTCTTGCCTATGGCCCTCACATTACATGGCATCTCAAGTCGCCTAGTAATGCTGCCTTACCAAAGGCTTGAATGCTGCTCGTCTGGTAGGGTGCCTTCCACCTCTCAGCCTCTCATGTGTGTGTGCCCATTTCTAGCTGTGCACAGTGTATAGTTCTAATGGGAATATGACTCTGTTTTCTTCCCCTCCCTCCACGATCTCCCTGTTTCCCATTCATTTATTCATAGACTTCATTTACTAGGATTTCAAGGACAGGTTTAAAGAATAAATTCAATGATTGTTAAGGAAGTCCGGCAACAAATATGGGGTCACTTTTCACAGTATTTCCCATCTTATGGCGATGTGTTCACACTCTTCTGTGATTTTATAAAGTTTCAGCATTTGTGTATTTGAAAAGCCCTTTTCTTTGTCTACAGATGCTTACAGACTTTAGTGGGAAAGCCAAATTATATTTTCAATATGTTAAAGTTAAACTAGCCTCAACATTACAACTAAATGGATAACTTTCCCCAAGTACATTGAGATAGAAATTCAAAGAAAATCTAAGTCCTCTCGGCACCCCCCAGTGGGTGATTTCTAAGACCAAGAAGTCGTCTGTCTTACCGAGACAGCTCAGACATTTTCAGAGCAGAGGTTCAGATCCCAGTGTGTGCAGGAAATGGAGAGGCGAAAGACCACAGAGAGACTTTTTATTAGCGTTTTCATGAAAAGTACAGAAAATCTATAAACATGTGTCAGTCAACAGTCCATGTTAAAACAGTTCTGGCAAAACCAGTAAACAGAAAACAGTGAAAGTGAATACAGGCCAGTCGTCAGTGGTGAAAGAGTTCAAGTGAGACAAGTGTGAATGACTGACCCAGTGTGGGCCTTAAGTCACAAATGGAAAGGAAGCATGACCAGGGCTTCTGGAGGAAGACTTCTCTTTTCTCAAAGGTGCTGTTTTTAGAGTAACACTTGAAGACAGAGGAGGACAAGAGGGGGAGGAGGGGGAGTGGAAAAAGTGGGAAAAGGAAAGAAACTATTATTTATTTTTCTAACAGTAGAGAATTTGTTAAGCTTTACATTTCTTCTTTTAATTCTTAAAAAAAAAAATCCCTACCAGTGGTCATTCTTGATGCCATGTTGCCTGCTGAGCGACCTCTGCACCTGTCCTCCTCCCCACTTTGAACATAAAGAGGCCCACAGAGTTGATATGACTTGCCCAGGCCATGGAGATACACTGACGCCAACTCCACTCCAAAGGTGCCCTTTCTTCTGGCAACAGGTGCCTCTCCCCACACCGCTCTCGGCCAGGAACAACCTCGCGTGGGTTGACAGACCAGAGGGGGTCTGCTCACTATATGGGCCGTTGGGGGAGAGCCTGGGAGTAGAGCAATCTGGACCGCCTTTCCAAGAGGACACTTGTGATTTCACTATGTCTTCTTTGTTTCCGAAAGACCACAGGGAGTACAAAGGTAGAGGAGGACTGGATTCGGCTATAAGGCTGGGGAGCTATGAATAACCCCTCTGGAGTATGTTCATTCACAGAAAACAGAGAAAAATGTATGAGCAAGAAGCATGCAAACCCAGTGTGCATATAAATCAATGATTAGAGATGAACCAGTTCTTGGAACCTAGGTGCCTTTGCTGTCAAAAATCTGAAGAAACACCAAGTACATAGCAAACCTACACACTAGATCATCTCTCCGGTGCGTCCACAGCGCCAAGGCTAACACTAAGGGTCTCTCTACTGCCGGTCCCTTCTTAGGTGATGATTTTTCACAATGTATTTCATGGCTTCCATCCCTACATGAGACTTTATTACTATCACATAGGAATAAAAAGCCATAAAGCACTAGAGTGAATTTATCTCGGTCGGATGCGAAACTTAAGTTTCTTCACATGACTTCACAACCCTTTCAAAGCTAACCAGTCATTTCATGCCACATTAAGAAACATTTTAAACTGCACGTAAGTGACAGGAAGTACACTGAAATGGTGACATCACAAATCAGCAAGTTTTTATCCTTCAGTGACACTCTCAGCTACGAGGACCAGGAGACACTGAACAACACTCAGCCACTGGAATCGCCACCAACAAGAGACACTAGGGAACAGTTCCTGGAGAAAAGCTCATCAATTTGACAATGGACTTGGAAACACACGAGGAGGAAAGACAAGAGACAGACAGGCCACTGATACAGGCTGAAATCAGGGTTTGAAGCCTCTGCTGGAGCCTTCCCCCTAGGAAGCTTGCTTACACGCTTAGTGCCGGCTTTCAGACTTAGCCTGTGAGCAGGGTGAGGAGAAGCTGACACAAGTACTAAGTCAGCACTAAGCCCATCCTGACTTCTACATAACAGAAAAGAAGGGAGTGGGGTGAGGAGAGGGGGGGAGCATGCTGAGGGGCCACAGTGCAGAAGCTCCCCTTCGACCTTCCCAGGAATGACACCTTGCCCTCTCCTGGCCAAAGAAGCAAGTATCCCACTCAGCCGGCAGAGACAGTCCTGTGCACAAAAGCCCTCCAAGACCTAAATAACATCCAGAGCCCAAAACATTCTTTCTGCTGCATGGAAGTAAGGCCGTTTCCAGAGCTGGTCACACACTTAAAAGTGGCCGTGCTCAAATCCAATTCTCGGAGGTTTCTGTAAACTCTTGGTAAAACCCAGGGACTTTGTAGCTCTTCAGAAAATAAAACTGGAGTGCCAATGTGCCAACTCCTGAAACAGCAGCCCCGACTGTTAAGCGCTGTCTTATACCTTTAAAAACAAACACGGCTGTAGTATTCAAATAGAAAAGAAGAGAAAAGAAGCAAGAAGTGGATTAGGGGAGAGGTCTAGGACGGCTGTTTCTATCTAGAATTTTGCCTTAGTGAGTCTTGGCTTGTGACTCACAGGGAGGAGACAGTGTTAAATGAAAGAAAGTGAGTATGTAAATTCAGTTATCATGCATGAAACATGCAAATGATTTAAGCATTGCATCTGAATTAATCTCAGGTTGCACTTTTGAAGGAGAAAGACATGCTAATTGGGTCCAGATTAATGCACTCCCAAACCTCTCCAATTTGTTTTTAGGTGAGGGCTAAATGATATGTATTAAAATAAACACAGCTGCTCACTGCCTCCACCCTCCCCCCACCCCAGCTGCCTCACCTCCTCCACACCTCTCCAGTGACACGGAACACACAGAAGGAATCATTTTCCTTTAGGAACCGGATTCACAAAATCACCAAACCTGAGCCTTGCCTGTCCCTGAAAGCCGCCCAGCTCCAGAAAGCAAGGCTGTTTATGGAGCCCTGAGGACACCTAGCTGTGTCCTCCATTAGGCCTGAGTTCTTTGACTAGTCGGGACTACAGGACCCTGAAGCCAAGGTTGCTGCTGGTTGGCATGGTGACCCTGTGACTTAGTTATGTGGGAACAGAAAGAAAACGCTGGGGGTTTTGTTTGTTGCTGTTCAGTCTCTGGGCTCCCCTGGGTCACAGCAACTGGCCTAGAGCACAAGGTGCTTAGACTTTGCGGAGCATTCCAGACTCGCCTTCCCTCCTCCCTGGCAAAGATCTCCTTCAAGGGGCCAGGCGGTGGTTAAACACTCATGTTACAGGGCACAAGGACCTGGGTTCAAGCCCCTGATCCCCACCTGTAGGGGGGAAAGCTTCTCGAGTGGTAAAGCAGGGCTGCAGGTGTCTCTCTCCCTCTCTATCTTCCCCTCCCCACCCAATTTCTCTCTGTCTCCATCCAATAATACATAAATAAGACATTTTAAAATCTTCTTCAAAGAGCACTGGGGGCATAGAGCAAACACAGGTTTTAGGGAGAGGCTTATCTTGGCAATAATGAAACTTTAAGCTCTCCTACACCTGATGTTGAGAAGTAAATAAATAAATAACACAAAGAGAGGAGGGGCTACTGGGGGCAGAGATCAGGTAAGAAGGATCCCCTTTGAGTAGCCAGTATGGAGTTAGACCAAGAAAGAGAAACCTTCAAACTCAGTTCAGCCCAGAAGTGCTGTTTCCTTTCAGTCAACATCTTCCCCAAAGGAAAGGGTTTGTTTCCTCCCCACTGTGGACTCAGAACCTCCCCGGCGTCCCCTTGTCCGTACCCTCATAAGAACAGAAAGTTCAGATGGGTCCTTCATCCAGATGCTGCACTTTCTCTTTCTGTAGGTCCAGAAGCCAAGGAGGGCTTCAGACCTCACCTGAGCAGCCACTAGGCGGATTCCCCCATCCCAGGAGCAGGACAGAGAAGACGGGGGCGAGGGCACACAGGCACACAGAGACAGATCAGCAGACACGTGCTCACAGCGGTACACACGAGGACGACAGCCATGACTTTCCATCTAGGGTGACCTCTTCTGCATGTTTGCAGATGGAAAGTCAGTCACAGTGAACAGCAAGGTGGACATGGTAAGGACTCTGTCAGCTTGGTGACAACGCACTCTTTAGTTACAAAACACACAGACGATTGTCATCAGTCCTGAAAGAGAGAATGATTACACGCTAGCCAAACCCTAAGTACCAGCTAAAGATATTCACCTCATGAAGCCATTCCTCAACTAGCCCCTTGGCACTTGCTAGAATTACTCGCAGCGTGAGTTCTACTTTCTCATTTTCTGCTGACTCCATGTGGGTAATTTTTTTTCCCGTGATTAAAAGTGAGCTTGGCAGATCCTTCAAAGCCTGCTCCTAGGTGCGGTGAGGCCCTGAGAGCAGCCTTTGTCTAAGGTGGGTTGCTGAGAGTTCTCCAGGGAGCAGCCACACCCCTGAAATGACATGTTAAAGGAGACTTTAGAGATATATTTCTGTAAGCACATTTTTATAGTGAAGCAGGCAGCTGACGGAGGAAATGAACTGTTTACCTTGGGAAAGAATAGGCAGGCTTTTTCTCTTGCAAATAACCACTGGGGCCTTTCTGAATGTCATCCCCCAGCCATTCTCCTTCCTTGGACTTATCCGGCATCTGAGGCTTGGAGATAAACTTGGTAGCACTGGCCTCCTTCCCTGGCCTTCTTATTAGCCTCCTGGTGGGTGAGATAGAATACAGTGAATGTAATAACCCTACTTCACACGACAGGCTCACTCTCTCTTTTAAATTGAAAATCCCCTTATTACAAAACAAGGGGTGTTCTTTTTCTTCTACCTTTAAGTAGGACTGCCACATTCATTGCTTTTTACAAAAACGCAGCTGCTTTTTAAGCTACAGATGAATAGAATCTGCTAGGCGGTAATTCGACTCAGTCTGAATGCATTATTTTCTAAGACACTTCGGCGAGGGGGCTTTGTATTATAAACTGGAATGAACAAGGAAAGTCCTTTTCTTTTCTAATTATGAATGTGTTTTGTTCCCTGGCATTAACCTACAATGGCAGATTGATCTTCTTTCTTTCTGCAGCCAGTTCAATAAATCAACATTTTTCCCTAGAAAATTAAAGAACTGATGATTAAGTCTTCATGGACTCCAATAACAAAAATAAAAATAGCACAAGGGAGACACAAATGTAAATGCTGTGACCATAAATAGACTGAAGTCTTCCTCTGCTGTCCAGGGTAACAAACACTAATTTTGACACCAAGCTTTAAGATGAAGAAGTTGCTGGTTAATTTCATTTTCATCAACTTAATTTTAATAAAGTCAAGACTTTCAGGAATTTTCATGAGCTCAATTTTCTTATACTAGTTCTTATACCTAGAAAGAAGAAGCTGGAGTCAAACGTTTCTCTACAGAGTTTCCAACCATCCTGTTTGTTGTTTACTTGCTTATCACGGATGTGTCCTAGCTGGTAATTTTATTAGCCATCTCTTCTCAGAGCAGAACAATAAAAAATCAAATCAAGAGGGGAAACACTGTGACCCAGCATATGCAATTTAAATTCTGCCGACATACCTCTAGCTCCAAAGATAACACCGGAGAAAAACAAAAACGGCCAGCTTCTAGTAACATCGTAGTCTAGAAACACCATTGGAGCAGGTACCGGTTTAGTGTTGATCCCAGTGTTGATAGTTCTGACTCTAATATTACAACAGATCATGGAGGATGTTCTCTGTGTCCTGTGTCTATATGGATACATTGCCATTCCGAGGAGAGGAAATCCCATAGGGTATCAGTGGGGTTCCAATTAAGGAAAAATAAATATCGCTGGGACTCTGACAATAAGCAGAGAATGACCAGTAAATCAGAGAAGCACAGGCAGGGGCCGTGACTAAGTCTGCAGACCCAGAGGTGAGGCCGCTCTCTCCCTGCAGCAGTCACAGGAGACAAGGGGCTGAGGGTGCAGGGAGTGAGGCAGACAGTTACAGAGCAGTCATTTCTGGCTCGCTTATATGATCTCCAGTTTATTTCCAATAGGAGCCATGGTGACTAGCACATGGGTCTTGAACAAAACACCAAAATTTCCCTGAAAAAGCTCTGTCCTGGAATCTCATGCCACTCAAGAGATCCCGAGTGTGTGTGTGTGTGTGTGTGTGTGTGTGTGTGGTGTGTGAGTAGGGGAGTGTGAGGGGTTGAAAGAGACAGAGACAGAGACAGGGAGAGATTGAGTTTGCAATCCTATCTCCCTCTGAAGCTCTGCCGCTTTCTAGTTTAGTTTCGTCCGAGCATTTTCAAGAAGGATGCCTATCACAAGTAAGAGGCAGACACAATTTGCAGAATGCCCACTCTGGGAAGATGCACATTTGCAGTGAGCAGGAGTGACAGAGCTGAGTGTCTGTCTCACTGCTCAGGCTGGAATCAATCTTCTGCTTCCTGGTCTGCGTGGGAACAAATGAAGCCCCGTCAGGGCTACTGGCCTTGACATCGGAGGCTAAGTGATGGAGTGGCAATACAAGAAACCCAGTTTACCCAGAATAAATAACCAAGTCCCTGCCCCCAAGAAACAAATTGAGGCGGATTAAGCAACACTTTTGAGTGAAATTGAATCCCTATGCTCTGCTGGGTTCAGACCACAGCCATAGCCTGCTTTGGTGATTTGGAGAATTTCTAGCCATTGTGTGTGAGACAAATAGCACGAATGAAGATGTTAGTGGTATGTCTGAAGGACATTAATTCCCTGGATATTTGACTGAGAAGCATTAGCTACATAGAAATGGACCTTAAAGGGTTGCCCACAGACATAAATTGGGCGATCAGCCTGTCTGGATTCATTCTCCTTCCTGAGAAATCATCAATGCAGAGGAAAGACAGACCAGAAAGGGTTGACTCTAAGCTTGTAAGGACAACATATAGTCACCGCTTTCTTTCACCTGGAATATTATTTTAAGGTGATAAAAAAAATAAGCGTATGTGAATACAATACAAGCCACTAGCCACAACTCTTGGCCCTTATTCAACTTTTGAAATCAGAAACTCTACTGAAAGCAACTCTGCTATTATGGAGAGAAGAATGACTCAGCGCTGAACTGAAGGAGGACACAATGGGGCAGCGCATTGGCAATCTGGCTGCATTTCAAAAGGCAGAGAATAAAAGAGAGGGGGGAGGAGTAAAGAAAGAAGAAAAGGAGAAGAGATGACAAAGGAGGAAGAGATGGAGGAAATGTCAAAAAACTCATCGACGACAACAAATGAATCATTTTCTTCCTTTTCATGTAAAAGTGGCCCTTACACAATGTCCCTACACTTAGAAGAAGACCGGTTTTAAGCTCTCTGAGCGCCCCTGTCTGCCTCTGGACACGGAATATTTGTGTGTATCCTGTCACGGCGCTGTGAAGACCAAGCATGTTTCAGGGGCTCTCTAGGACGCACTCCACAAACAATAATCAGGAGCAATTATTAGTGTCCACAGAACTGCTAATTAGGTTGCTCATCCTCCTCCTGCCTCTCTACTGGAAATTCCTGATTATTTCCCGACCCTCTATGAAGGCTGAGCACAAGCAAAACAGCCCACAACAGATGGACCCCCCTCTCTGCTTCCTTTCAAGTCACTTCACACGGGTAGTGGCAGGGCTAACACTGGGCTGACTTTCCCTCTAGGTCCTCATGGAGTAAGTTAGGAAGGGGAAGGAAGAGGTGCTTGTGATAGTAGAAGCCAGTGGACTGAGCCACTCTCTACAGAAAGCTAATTTTCCAATTTACTGCAGAGAAACTAGGATCAACTTGATTTGGGAGTTGTGTTCCACTAACACATTCAGATTCATTTGCCCAACTCTAGATGGTTACACACAGACATGAAAAGACACACACACACACACACACACCTGCATTAACAATTCATGGACGGGGTAGATAGCATAGTGGTTCTATAAAGAGACACATATGCCTGAGGCTCCAAAGTCCCAGGTTCAACCCCCCTGTACCACCATCAGCCAGAGCTGAGCTGGGCTCTGGAGAAAACAAACAAAATCAATTCATCAGGTCTCCTGGAGCCCCCTACATGGAAACAGGCCTGTTCCATTGGCCTGCCCTGACAGTCCTTGCTCTCCCCAAGCTGGTGAGAGAAGCTCCAGGCTGCACGCAAACTGGGAGTGATGATTTTGCACAATTGCCAAAACATCTCCTCGGGACAGAACACCAACTAGTCGTACCTGTGCTGTCACAGGACAGCCCAAGAATTGTGACTACGACCAACATGGATTTCAAGTGACAAAACAGCGACTTCGGGAAACACTCATTAATAAATGGGACTTAGATGTTTCCTTGTAACTTGGGCCAATACATTTTTTTTTAATGGGAAAAGGTAAGTCACACAATGATGAGGAGTTTTGGCAAAAGCATACTCTGTTTCCTTGAAGAAAAAAAATGTGAATTTTAAAGTCGAGTCTTCATCCCCTTCTCTATAAACTCATTGTAGGCACAGTGTCTTGAAATGAACTTGACTTCCTATCATTTTATCGGGATCTCATGATTATAAAGTTAAATATGATGATCAGACTTAACAATTATTGAACAAGCAAATACAGACTTGTAGGGGCAACTTCAAAAAGAATCCCTCTTCCTGATGGCTGTTTGCCGACGAACAGAGGAAGTCCATAAAGAGGCTGCACGCCCCAGTGACCACGAAGGACTGCCAGCCAAGATTCTAATCAGCACCGAGAAGGCAGCACAAAGGCTATGCCAGGAGCCAGGGACACCCTGGACTCAGTCTGTCCTACAGGTGAGGAGACAATGTGAACTCCCTACAATCACATTCAACGCAGAGATGTTCTCAACATGAAAAAGTCAGACAAGCTTTTCCTAACTCCTTGTCAAGGCTTCCTGACATCCAAGACTGTGGTGAGGTCAAGAATAGTGTCCCCAGCTTCTGTTTTCTGTTCCCCTTCAGGGAGCAAGGTCAAGAATGGGTCACCCAGCTGCCTTTTACACAACACACCTGGATGCCTCCCATCCTGACCAGACGAGTGTGACTTACAGAAGAAAAGTCTAAATCAATTTCACAGGAAAGACTTATACCTGCGTGTGCGTGTGTGCGTGCGTGTGTGTGTGTGTTTGTGCGTGCACGCGTGTGTGTGTGTGCGTATGTGTGTGAGTGTGCATGCGTGCATGTGTGCGTGTGAGTGTGTGTGTGTGCGCGCGCGTGTGTGTGTGTGGGGTAACAAAAAAGAGTCATCTTTAAGAGTCTACTGAGTATCTGAGGTGTCATTCAGTTGAAAAAGTTTTACATAATAAATGCCACTGAGGCACAAATCACACAGGTATAAACCAAGGTGTAAGATAGACATGAAATCTAAACGCTAATTAAATCTAAGCAAGGCTTCTCAAAAGACAACATGCCCCTACCCTTGCTGTGCTCAACTGAGGTTCTAAAATGGCAGTAAGTGAAGTGTTGTCACAGTTGTGGAATCCATAGTGTGATCCTTTAGCAAACCTTGAGAAGGTAAAAAAAAAAAAAAAAAAGATTAGATGCATGGATTTCTGTGCTGAATAGATGCCAGGGCCAAGATACAAAGTAGATAAGTTAGAGATTCAGAGGAACTAAATTTGAAGCCAGCCAGTAAAACAGATTGAACCTTATTACCTCTAGTCACTGAGAAATTCCCAAGACAGTTGGATGCAATTTGAAAAGGTCAGGACCATGTTTCCTGTATGGCACTTCTGCTTCATGGTTGAAGGGTGTGCTTTTGTGAGGTGGCAGCTCTAATCATCTTTATTGACTTTGCTTTCCAGAGACAGACAGACAGTCTGGGAAGCAAGACCAATAGATGAGAGAAAGGCAGTTTTATAAATGGAAACCTTTCCTATTTTGTTCTCACTTGTAGCTGTGAGCCATGCCCAAGTTTGATCATTTAGGGGAGAATGTTCATCAACTTCCCTGAAGAATGACAGGATGGAAATGAAAGCTAGGACATTCAATAATGCAAGTAAGGATTAATTCTGTAATGGATGAAGGATACTTCTAGTGGGCATTCTAGCAAGGTCGGGTAGTATTTTCATTGCTGTTTGTTGAACCTCTGCAACAGGGTGAAGCATTGTGAACGAGTGGTCAATGATTCCGCACTTTGTTCCAAGTGTGAATTTCTAAAATGAAACACCATAAAATACTCCAGGGCATGGATGATAATTTATGATCAGCTTCTCCTTAGAGGAACAGCCTCATGAAAGAGGAGAAAAAAAAAAAAAAAAACAACCATAGGAAAGAGAGAGATTTACATGAAG
The DNA here is from genome assembly GCF_950295315.1 of Erinaceus europaeus. Lineage (NCBI taxonomy): Eukaryota > Metazoa > Chordata > Mammalia > Eulipotyphla > Erinaceidae > Erinaceus > Erinaceus europaeus. Next base: position 130,515,175 of record NC_080168.1, on the reverse strand, counting down.
CCAACAAACATACTCCAGATACTGACGCCATTGTGATCACCATCATTCCAGGTTTGCAGAAGAAAGGCTTCTCATACTTTTAGGAAGGCATACGCAGTGAGAACCTTTATTAGCAAGTGCATTTTGTGGTCTCTCTCTCTCTCTCTCTCTCCCTCTCTCTCTCTCTCTCCCTCTCTCTCTCTCTCTCTCTCTCCCCACCCCTGCCCACATGCAATTAGAAGGGAAAGCTGACTTTTCAATACAGAATGACATGATCCACGCTAACCCTGCAGAGGTTTAATTAACATCTGACTCCTCTGTCTGCCAGCAGCCGTGTTTGGGAGGCAAACACAAGCCATTTCTTCTTCCCCTGCTTAGCAGCAAGGCTGAAGCTCTGGCAGCCTGGCGGTGGGGCACTTCCTAGGCAGCCTTGGCTCCAGGCTGACAGGCTGCAGGGCACTAGGTTTCTCCACAGGCAAAGATGGTTTGTCCTCTAGAAAGCCTTTAATCTGACCCACTCTGCACCTGCAAAGACTGGGGGATTTTTAACCTCTACCCTGGGATCAACAAGACCAGCACTACCCATAGCAGAAAAAGACACTCCCAAGATGGCTTTTTGTGATAACAGGTATTCTTCAAACGGAGAGGCCCATTTGCTAGCTAAATATCTGAATTCTTGGCGATTAAAGCAAAGACATCAAGCATGTGGGTGACTCCCCCAGCACCAACTTCCTGAATATCTGACATTAGCTAAATACAAGCAATAGAAGTTGGTAGATTAAAAAAAAATGCACCTCAAGTGGCATCTTAGATTTCAACTAAACAAGACAAAAATATTGTTGCAGCTGGGGAGGGGGCTCAGTGCTGGAGCACAGGGCTGTGAAAATAAGGCCTTGAATGCAATCCCTGGCTTCATTTGTCCTTCCTCTCCCTCCCCTCTCTCTAAATCCCTCTCCTTCCCCCTCTCTCTTAGCTCACTCCTCTCTTTCTCTCCATAACCAGTATGCTTTCTACCCCTACATCTCTCTCTCTCTCTCTCTCTCTCTCTCTCTCTCTCTCTCTCTCATAAAAAGAAAACATTTATAAATATTCCAAGGGTTTCTTTCCAGGAAGTTAGTGATGCTGCAGAAGTCTCCAGTGAGTCACCCTTAACACTGGACCTTCCACACAGTCTCCCTTCATAGGCACCATTTTATAAGCTGAATGAGTATCTAAGATATTCATTTTTTAATTTCTACTTAAAGCTCTTCAAAAGGAAAAAAAATGGAGCCTTTCCACTACCAAACAGTATCATGACTGACTACAACAGTAGCCCTAAAAGTGTGACTGCTGGGAGTCAGGCGGTAGCGCAGTGGGTTAAGCGCAGGTGGCGCAAAGCTCAAGGACCAATGTTAAGGATCCCGGTTCAAAACTCTGGCTCCCCACCTGCAGGGGAGTCACTTCACAGGTGTTGAAGCAGGTCTGCAGGTGTCTGTCTTTCTCTCCCTCTGTCTTCCCCTCCTCTCTCCATTTCTCTCTGTCCTATCCAACAACAAGAACAGCATCAATAATAACTACAACAATAAAACAATAAGGGTAACAAAAGGGAATAATAAATAATTTTTTTTTAATTGTGACTTCTAGGAGAGACAGTAATGATGACAGAAATGTTTACAAGGTGTAGATGCCAAGCAGGTGTAGATGTCCCTTTATTTAGCCCCACTCAAGTGAAAGAGATGGGACTTTCTTCCGCATTGCCCAGAGACAGAATGTGTCTCAGAAGGCAAAACAACAACAGCATCAACACCTTCCTCTGGGTCAGAAGACTAGCTCTAGGCCTTCACACAGGACTCTTGCCCAGGCTCCCTGACTCTGCCCATTCTTCAGAGCTGTGTGTCCACTGGTCCCTGCTGTGTGGGCATCCCAACAACCAGGAGAACCCCTCCCCTAAGTCACTGCAGTCAAACAGACTTCAAGCCCACCAGACACAGCTCAGAGTCGAGCAGCTGCAGAGGCTGATGTCTACTGATAGGTCCCTTCTGGGCCTTGTGGAATGGAGTTTGTGAAGAGACGGATGTGCTCACAACAGCCTTCTTGGTCGGACTGCATAGTTCACCTACACGGGATGAATTTCAGATCCTAATTGCAGGCAGGCTGCTTTCCTGTTGGCGTTATCTCTGAATTATGTTCAGAGAACAGCAAGAAGAGAAACTTTCTTCTTTGCCAGCAATGCATTGGGATTGAATGTGTTTGTTCAATGAATCTTTCCCCCCAGTAACTTTCAAAGGGAAGATGTGTAACTGTTTTGTTATTGTTAGAGGCAAATATGGAGAATGAAAGGGAAGAGCTGCTGCATCACCGAGGCCCAGCACGTGAACCACTGCAGGCTTTGCATTTCTGCAGAGCACCAAGCACAGCCAGCCTGCAGCAAAATGCTACTTTGCCATTAATTAGCAGCCTTTTTTATTTTAAACCAATCTACCAAATGTCTCCTCAGCAGTAATTCCTGCTCTTTGCAGAAAGGTCATTCACAGTCTGCTGAGATGTAGGGGGGTGGGGCAGCACATGCTGCCCACTCCCTGACTTGAGCTGGTTGTGTGCTTTCTTTCTTTCTCTCCCTTCCTTCCTTCCTTCCTTCCTTCCTTCCTTCCTTCCTTCCTTCCTTCCTTCCTTCTTTTTTTTAAACTTTTTTATAAATATTTATTTATTCCCTTTTGTTGCCCTTGTTGTAGTTATTATTGTTGTTGTTATTGATGTCATTGTTGTCGTTGTTGGATAGGACAGAGAGGAATGGAGAGAGGAGGGGAAGACAGAGAGGGGGAGAGAAAGACAGACACCTGCAGGCCTGCTTCACCGCCTGTGAAGCGACTCCCCTGCAGGTGGGGAGCCAGGGGCTCAAACCAGATCCTTATGCCGGTCCTTGCGCTTTGCGCCATGTGTACTTAACCCGCTGAGCTACCACCCGATTCTTCCTTCCTTCCTTCCTTCCTTCCTTCCTTCCTTCCTTCCTTCCTTCCTTCCTTCCTTTCCTTCTTTCTCTCTTTCTTTTGTAGGTGACATTGGAGACCCATCTGTGGGGGTTGGGAGTCTAGTTTTACTTGCCAGGCCACTTGTAGGAGCCCTTTCTTTCCGCCTGAAAGGGCGCTGTCTGGCCATCAAGCTGTCTCAGAGCTCAAGACGCATCAGAATGAGCCAGGAGAAGAGACAGTGGCAGCTTGGCTGTGCTCCTCAGACAGTCTGATTAGTCCAGTTGCTGCTGAAGTCTTGAGGTGAAGGCATTTGAAAAAGAGAAATGAAATGAGGTTTTGCTGTTGAAAGGTGGACAGAAGAACAGATAAAGAAAAGGCAGGAGTGCCAGAGGAGCTCAAGTGAAGTTTGGACTCACAGAACTTCTAGTCTTTGCTCATCTTAAGCCCAGAGCAGGGCAGAAAAGTGTAAAGTTCTTGGGAACAAAAGACTTCAACTCCTTAAAAACAAGCAAACAAACAAACAAATAAGAAAACCCTATAAAACACTCCAAAGTGATCTAAGTTTTAATATCTCCTATTTTGGAATCAGCTTTTAAAGCTTGGTCATCCCCCAAAGAAAAACACCATGTGTTTATTTCTGTTGTCTCCAGGGCTTCACTGATCCAGACCATCTTTGACAGAGACAGAGACAGAGAAGCAGAGGCACCTTGGAACCAAAATTCCCTCCTGTGTACCAAGAGACAGGCAAAGCTGCACCCTCTTGGGTGTGCTGTCTTGTCAGCTCTGAAAAGATATTTTTACAACAGGTTAATTGGCTAATCTCTATGAATTTTTTTGTTCATTGCCACCTACTCTCTAAATTGATTCATGAATAATATCTGTAATAATAATAAAAATAAGCTGGAAGGAAAAATCGGGTTAGTTATTATTATGAAATTCTTTTCCCTGGTTCAGTAAACACAAACTCATGCTCCAGGCATTATCATTAGAATTAACTTTTCAGAAACAGTGCCCAGGAAGGATGGCATACAATTAAAATGTGGTATTTGTAAAATAGGAGCAGTTAACGCTCCTCTCTGAGATTGTGGAGGGTGGGGACAGCCTGCGTGTGTCCTCTCTCTATCAAACACAGACCTTTAACAATTCCACAAAACCTATTACTCGATTTTTATTTTAATTATTCTTCCAACATTTCAATGTCACTATGTGAAATGCTTTGTGTACCTGGCGGGCCTTCTCACAGCGGCGTTGAGAGCAGAGCAGCCTAAATGTTATCCCTGTCCATTTTCTTTGAATTAAAGGAATCTTCAGAGCATATTCTTGCCGACTCTAGGAGATTGCACGGCTTAGATTTTTCTGAATAATTTTCAAAATCAAATTTGAAAGTTTTCATGAGAGATGATCCTCCCTGGTGGGTGATATGAAGCATAACCTAAGGGAGAAACATGAAAATAATTAGCATAAAACATATTAGCATATAGATGCCTTTGAAATAATAAACAGCAGACAGCCAAAATGCTTATCCCCAAAAGAAAGTTAGGAAAAAATATGAAATTAGTGAGTGCTTCTTGCATGACAAGCCCTGCCAAAGAGAGCCAAGCAAGAAGCTCTCACTCCGTGAAGGGAAGGATGACCAGGGAGAAGGAGAAGTAGCCAACTCCTATGCTCATCATCACCACACAATTACTGTCTCTCTTTTCTTCCCTTCAACCCAAACCACCCCTTTCTCCTTTATACAGACAAACATTAGCAAGAACACGTCTCCTGGGGGTCAGGCAGTGGCGCAGCGGGTTAAGCGCATGTGGCACAAGGCGCAGGGACCGGCGTAAGGATCCCGGTTCAAGCCCCCGGCTCCCCACCTGCAGGGGAGTCGCTTCACAGGCGGTGAAGCAGGTCTGCAGGTGTCTGTCTTTCTCTTCCCCTCTCTGTCTTCCCCTCCTCTCTCCATTTCTCTCTGTCCTATCCAACAACGAACAGCATCAACAATGGCAATAATAATAACCACAATGAGGCTACAACAACAAGGGCAACAAAAAGGGGGAAAAATGGCCTCCAGGAGCGGTGGATTCATGGTGCAGGCCCCGAGCCCAGCAATCACCCTGGAGGAGGAAAAAAAAAAAGACCAGGCTCCTCCTCTCCCCAATAGACAGATTCAGAAAGTCCGTGTTCCTTTGCCTCTCCCTTCCCCATGTTTTACTTTTTTTTTTTTTCCCTTTAGTTCACTCTAGAACTTCAACATCCTGGGCTGGCTTTTTCAAAAGAGAGAGAGAGAGGCAGGCTATATGGCATGGAAGTTTCCTTCAATGCCAGGGGCTGGGCTCAAGCCCCACAGGTAACGCATGTGGTCAGCTGACACACCGTCTGTTGGGCTTTCCCTGCCAGCCCATGTATGTCCTAACTTGCTGTCTTCCCTGGAGGACACAGAGAATGGGAGCCTTGGTCTTCCAGTTACCCAGAAGACTAAGCAGCCTCAGCTGAGAGGCAGGGCAGAGTCTAGTGTGTGTTACAAGGGACCATTGCATTCTCTCGTTCTTCAACATGACAGAGCTTCTCAAGCTCGTGACAACAGGAGGAATTTTGGCCTTTGGAATCAGCCCTCCTTTAAAAACCAGACCTGGACAACCTTGGACTAGTTCACTAGGATTCAGTTCAGTGTCCTGCCTCAGAAGAGATAGTGTTGCCTCCTGATTTTCAGGTTGTGTGACAAGTACTGGTTTATGGCGTGACAATGCCAGGTTGTGAGACTGTAGGTGCTCAGTACGTGAGCTGCACTGCCTTTTGCCCCAGGGTCTTAGTGCGAAACTCTCTAAGGTGGGACTTCCGCACTTGGTGAGCCTTCCCCACACCCAACTCACAAGTAGCCGGCTGACAGTCCGCATGGCCCAGGGACACTTATGAGTGATGCCGTGATGCAAGCTCTGTTCTGAATCCACAGTGGCGTGACACTGCTCATGGAGGTGACAGAGGAAATGTACTGGAAGTGACAAGGTCAAGAAAACAAAATTTCCACAGAAATATTTCACTTCATGGAAGCCCAAAGTTCAGTTGAACCCTGCAACAATGGGCTAACCCTACTTTATATGGTTCCAAGGTAGTAAGGCCTCGCCCATCACACCTTAACATACCTGACTGTTGCCAAGCCAGTGGTGAGTTCTAGCAACAAGCCCTTTGCAAACCATCAAAATAGCCCAGGTCCTCTCACCTGGAGCACTATTTCAGTCTTTTCAAAAATGTTGCTATGCTTCGCGACTGTCAACGCACAACTTGGAACAGAGAGAGTCCTTTGTCAATAACATTTGATTATTTTTTTCAACTCTAAACTTTGGACTGATGTTCATTACTTAATAACTACAGTGTACTCTGGTCTCATGACATATAAAAGGGGAAAGGAAACATTCATCACAAAATACTGAATTCTACAGAGGTGTGAAAATTGGATTTGCTGTGTGGTGTGCCAACTTTCTGTGGAGCACAGGTCCTGAGCCTACCTTTTATTGCCTAGAGCCTGCCTATATGTCAACAGCTGTGCTTCCAGAAAAGAAAACAAAAAACAGAACAGGTCTATGAATGTCCATCTCTACCTAGCCCTTCTGCTGGTACATGACAGTGGCATTTGGACAAAGGGGGCAGCTAAGAAAGAACAAGTCTCCTCTGTATGTTTCCTGGACAAATGCCTCCTAGCAGCCAACTGCGCTGATGGTAAGTAAGTACACTTCAGTAGGTGACCAGAGGTGGTGATCTTCTGCTGACCTTTTCCAGTTGGTTCTTACTTCAAAGACGGCTTTGAAAATATCTAGTGTTAATATTATTATTAATATTACTTTATGCAGAGACAAAGAATTAACTCGAGAACCCTGAGGCTGTGCAGTACCCCAGAGTGACCTCCCAGTCCAACTTTCTACTCTTTTACTTTTTAGAAAGGGTGGGAGAGATGGAGTGACACAGGTAGAGGAAAGACTCTCCTGTCTCCACCCACCATCCAGAGTTTCCCCAGCTCTTTCCAGAGTCCTGCGATGCTGAGTGTCAGGCCACAGCCTCACGCGCAGCAGAGAATGAACCACCGATCAGACATCACTGGGGGGACATCCCTGGGAAGTTCCCTTGAATCGTCTTCTTTTTCCCCCCCATCTGTCCAGGCCTAATTAAAGCCTAGTTCATTATCCTTTAGGTCCATATTTAAAAAGAAGAATTTGGAAAGATATTAACTTAGCTTTGGGGGTTTGAAAAGTTATTGATTTGCTGCATGCCTTCTGACAAAGGATCAACCAGAAGTATGTGTGCAAACTTCTCAGAGCTCCGCAAAACAGTCAGGTAAAACATGTTCTCTTGGGGGTCAGGCGGTAGTGCAGCGGGTTAAGCGCAGGTGGCGCAAAGCACAAGGACCGGCGTAAGGATCCCGGTTCGAGCCTCCAGCTCCCCACCTGCAGGGGAGTCACTTCACATGTGGTGAAGCAGGTCTGCAGGTGTCAGTCTTTGTCTTTCTCTCTCCCCTTTATCTTCCCCTCCTCTCTCTGTTTTTCTCTGTCCTATCCAACAGTGAACGCCATCAACAACAACAATAATAACCACAACAAGGCTACAACAAGGGCAACAAAAGGGGGGGGGGAAAGGCCTCCAGGAGCAGTGGATTCATGGTGCAGGCACCGAGCCCCAGCAATAACCCTGGAGGCAAAAAAAGAAAAAAAAAACATGTTCTCTTCTGCAATCCAAAATAGATTTGTGGCTACACCAAATTCTTTCCCCTTGAGAATACTTTGCCTTTGGGAGTCAGGTGGTAGTGCAGCAGGTTAAGCGCAGGTGGCACAAAGCACAAGGACGGTTCGAGCCCCCGGCTCCCCACCTGCAGGGGAGTCACTTCACAGGCGGTGAAGCAGGTCTGTAGGTGTCTGTCTTTCTCTCCCCCTCTCTGTCTTCGCCTCCTCTCTCCACTTCTCTTTGTCCTATCTAACAGTGATAGGTGACATCAATGACAACAACAATAATAGCTACAATAATAATAATAATAAAAACAAGGGCAACAGAAGGGAAAATAAATAAATAAAATAAATATTTAAAAAAGAAAGAATATTTTGCCTTTTCTACAGGCCCTTGTTTTAATGTTTGCCCTATCTTCTTTTTCTGACTTTCAAACCACTCAAGGTGAATATATGAGAACAGATACACCTGTTTTCCCACAAACTCTATTTTTTCCCCCAAATCATTTTCCCATTTTCCTCTTTCAAACCTTAGAGTCTATTAGAGCATGATGAAATAAGAACAAACCTCTCAAGTCAACCTCCAAGAGACTATTTCAAAATCCACTTAGTAGACTTTGCTCCATTTATTTTCTGTATGGTCAGACAGGTTTTCCTATCACCAGCTGACACAAAGTGGTAAAAGGCATGCTTACTTTGATACTGACATCTTCTTGATTAAAAATATACATTTGAAAGGTCCTTCCCTGACCCCCCCCAAATAAAAGAGAAATAAAGAAAGAAAAACAATAGAATTTTACAAATACCCTCTATATTTAGGGAAATAAGCTAAAGTCAGCACTGTTCATGTACCTGAGATATAAGCCCTTCCCAAATGAAGATGGCATCTCCCCGTGGATGACTCAGAAGACGGAAAACAACGAGTGAGGACAAGTGACTAAAGCATGCGTCCTTCCTTTCTTCTTTAATCAGCCTCTTCTGTGCCCACCTTCCTGTCTGCCTGCAGCACTCAGCATTGAACCCACAGGTGAGTCTTCCCTGTTACTTGGGATGCTTGCTCACGTCACAAACAGACACGTTCCCACCTGCCATCCAGTCCAGTGATCAACTAATTGTGAAAACCAACTCTTCTCCAGCTCCAAAGCTTAGACATACTTGTGTAGAATCGTAGGCAGCATGGCAAGGTTTCTGATGAACAGAATATGTTCATCCCTGCATTTTCTTTCCTTATCAAAATTCCAAAAACTGGGCAACCGATGTAGCAGGTAAGTGGAGAAATAGCACAGACAGACAATGGGATACTACTCTGTACCAAAGAAACAGGAGCTCTGGGGTCTTTAAAACACATGGATAGGGGAGTTGGACAGTAGCACAGCGGGTTAAGCGCACGTGGCGCAAAGCCTAAGGACCGGCATAAGGATCCCAGTTTGAGCCCTCAGCTCCCCCACCTGCAGGGCAGTCGATTCACACGTGGTGAAGCAGGTCTGCAGGTGTCTGTCTTTCTCTCCCCCTCTCTGTCTTCCCCTCCTTTCTCCATTTCTCTCTGTCCTATCCAACAACAACGACATCAGTAACAACAACAATAACTACAACAATAAAAACAACAGGGGCAACAAAAGGGAAAATAAAATAAATTATAAAAAAAATTAAAAAGGAAAAAACAAACACATTGATAGGCACTTCAGTGCCCAGTACAGACTGGCAGAAGCCAATCTGAAGAGACTGCACATGGTGTGATTCCAACTACTTCACATTCTAGAAAAGGCCAAGTCACAAGCAGAGAAAAAGTGGTGCCTACCAGTGGTGAGGTGGCAGGGCCAGGGATGGGTGAACAGGTGGAACACACTGGACTTTAAGGCAGGAAAAACTGTGGGTGACTTGATGGGGGTGGGCTCCAACTGACAGACAGCACAAGCCCAGAGTGCACCCCCAAGTAAACTCCGCCCGGACGTTGGGTGGCCGCCCTGTGTCAGGCAGGACGGGTTCATTTCTGTCAAGACCTGTGGCCTTCTGGTGAGTGATGCTCATGGGAGAGGGGGGTGTAGTTCTGCACGTGTGAGGCGGAGGACATTGGATACTTCCCCACACCATCCTCTCAGTTTTGTTGTGAACCTAGAACCATGTTTCAAAATGAATCTTCAAAAATTCCATGGGCTACCTTTTGGGGAGATGTCATATCACAACCCCAATGGGAAAGGAAATATGCCCAGCCCTAGCTACCTTTCTGCTCTTCTGCCTGCTAGTGAACGCCAGGCAATTGGGAACCAAAGTCCAAGAACCCCTTCCAAAGTCACCATCTAGAGTGGTAAGGGAAAGACACACAGAGAAATGCCTGCATCCCTAAGTCAGGCTCAATAACTAACTAGCTGGACAGAAAATATCTTTTCCAGGGGCAGTGCTGTAGGGCACCAGGTTTAGCACACACTGTGCAAAGTACAAGGACCAGAACAAGGATCCCAGTTCGAGACCATGGCTCCCCACCTTCGGGTGGGGGGGACACTTTACAAGCCATAAATCAGGTCTGCAGGTGTCTTTGTATCCCCCTCTCTATCTTCACCTCCTCTCTGAATTTCTCTCTGTCCTACCCAACAATAACAACAGCAGCGATAAAAACAACAGTAACAACAACAATGGGGAAAAAATGGCCTCCAGGACCAGCGGATTCATTCATAGTGCAGGCACTGAGCCCCAGCAATATAACCCCGGAGACAAAAGAAAAATATTATCTTTTCCAAAATGTGTTTTCTAAAAGTGGGAAATGCCTATAAAAGTTATTAAAGATTTTTACAGTGCTAAAAAGTGCACAAAACTCCCATTTTTCCTTGTGGTGCATTCTCTGAGAGGCAGATGTGGGCTTTCAGACCTGCTCCACAATAACAAAGTGATTTATTTTCTCTGTATGGTCAACATCAGCCGTGGAGTGTGCAGAAAGAAGAAATCATAAAGGAGGTGCCTTCTGAACTGGGGGGGGGGGTTCTGTAAATATTCTGAGTGAATTTTTTGCATGGTTCTCATGGTGATGATGACAGTGATGAGTAGCTGAGGGTTAGTTGGTTTCATGGAAAAGCAAGCAGGAGGAAGAGTGCTGGGAGCACAGGCTAAGACCTGAGAGTTACTTGACATAACTAGGATTCTTGTTCAGCTGACCCTAAGTGGGTAAAAGCATGGGCTCCAAAGAGCCGTGAAGACGGGTGTCTCAGTGTGCTGACAGATGTGCACAGATGCCAGGGCCTAGGCCAGATGCCAGTGGTCAGAGCTTGTGGTCAGGGACATTGGCATTGCTAGGAATTCTGCACAAACTCTCTCTTATTCAGTTACTCCAGGTACAAGTTTATAATCCTACCCCACTAGGTCACAGGGAGACTAGATAATATACAAGGGCACAGTCTGTGTATCAGCGGGGGCACTCAAGCCACAAGTAAAAACTATCCAGTTTCTGAATGGCGTTTCATAAAACAGTATTTCAGGAGAATAAAGGATGCAGGGAAATATACTTGGGGTCTAGGCTGACCAAGGAAGCTTCAGGAAAGTGAATTGCTAAAGCAATATCTATGTTCGAGCGATCAATAGGAAAGGTTTCGGACAAATGTACAGGGATGAATCCAACTCCAGATCTAGTAAAGCTAAGATACATCTGACCAGGGCACCTGGTGCATCCCTGAAAACCAGCTCTTCTGGCCACACGGCCCACAGCCTCACTGCCTAAGTATCCGGAGGTGCCATTCACTTCACTGGTAGGACTTTGCTTCTCAGCACTCGAGGGGGCACCACCTACAACACCACAGGCAGGTCCAAGTGGAGGGATACACACTTGTCCTTAATATCAGCCCAGGAAACGGATGGACAGACAACACTGGCTGCTGAAATCTAGCAATGGTAATTGCTAGAGCTTGGGTAATATGTGCGAATTTCAAATCTAAATTTGATTCTTCTGTCATTCATGTCAGTCATGATAAGACCTGAGTAGGTGTGAGTAAACCAAAAAAGAATTCCTATGACCAATGACTCCATTTAACTTGACGTTTGCTTTGGGCTTATTAAACCCATGTTTAATTAGAAACCCAAATTATTTACTTATACCATTTATCGACCAGACTCCTTTTCTCTTTTACACAGATGAGCAAAAAGGTAGGCAAATTAATGCAGAAAGTAATGCAAAATAAGAAAAGTGGTTGTCTTTACAGATTCTTAATTCTGAAGAGTCAAATGGCAGTAACTTTCCTGACACCACTAGGTTGAATGGAAGAGCTTATTGGAGCATAGAATAGAGCTACGAGATCATGCTTTCTGCTGACTGAAAGGGCCGACATATTCCTGAGATGGTTCATTTTCAAAACCTTGAAGCCTGTCTTAACAGCCCATGGAGTGCAGAACAGCAGGCTGGCAGGTTTGAATCTTGACTCTGTCTCTGTCTCATTGTTGTGCTTGGGCTTTCCAGACGCTGGCAACCAAGTCAGAGAATCACAGAGGTCTTGCAACACCAATGTGTGGGACAGGTTTCTGTAAGGCTCTATCATGACCATGGTGACCTATAGTCACAGGTTCTTCACATGAGTGGGAAAAACTCAAAGAACTATCCCAGCCCTCCTTGGTCCATGGTGGCCTCAGCACAGGAGGAAGTGAGAGAGTTTTTCTTTCACTCAGTGGAAGGCACCCAGTCTCCTCATCACACAGGTAGAGTGCTTCCCGTGCACCAAAGCTAAGTCCAGACACGTCTTGCTCTCAGAGTCTGCATACGAGGGGGATGACACACACAAGCAGATGTATAGCAATATTTCTAGTGGCGACCATGAAGTAGAGAAACTAAAAGAAGAAAGAGAGACGCAGGGTGACTTTGACTCTGGGCCACACAGCGGCAGACCACACCTTTTCTTTTCAAGCGTTTACTTATTTTTATGAGAAAACAAGATAGAGCAGAATACTGGGTAAGCTCTAGCATATGACTTGCCTGAGATCGAACCCGGGCTCTCAGGCATGCAAGTTCTGTGCTCGGACACACTGAGCTATTTCCTGGCCGCTACTGCCCGCTTCTCCTCTGAAAGGAATTCTTATTCTGCCATTCTAGGCAAAAGCTTCAGTGCAACCCCACCCATGTGGATGTCCCAAGCATAACCCAGACTCTGAATGCGTCAGGACATGTGTACACTGGCTTGTGAGATGGAAGTGCCTGTGATGTCCCGGACGGCTGGCTGTCACAGCCATCTGGTCATATTTCCATAGCACTTGAACGCACAAGGAAGATTTAAATCCCAAAAGCTAGAAAGCAGAACTGAAACATGCAGACACATGTGGACTGTGCTTCTAGAAAAGCATCTGGGAGTCAGGTGGTAGCTCAGTGGGTTAAGCGCACGTGGTGCAAAGCTCAAGGACCAGTGTAAGGATTCCGGTTCGAGCCCCCGGCTCCCCACCTGCAGGGGAGTCGCTTCACAGGTGGTGAAGCAGGTCTGCAGGTGTCTGTCTTTCTCTCCCCCTCTCTATCTTCCCCTCCTGCCTCCATTTTTCTCTGTCTTATCCAACAATAATGACATCAATAACAACAACAATAATAACTACAACAATAAAGCAACAAGGGCAACAAAAGGGAATAAATAAATATATTTTTAAAATATTTATTCCCTTCTGTTGCCCTTGTTGTTGTATCGTAGTTATTATTTTTGTTGTTATTGATGTCATTATTATTGGATAGGACAGAGAGAAATGGAGAGAGGAGGGAAAGACAGAGAGGGGGAGAGAAAGATAGACACCTGCAGACCTGCTCCACCACTTGTGAAGCGATTCCCCTGCAGGTGGGGAGCTGGGGGCTCGAACCGGGATCCTTATGCCAGTCTTTGTGCTTTGCACCACGAGCACTTAACCCTCTGCGTTACCACCCTACTCCCAAATAAATATTTTTTTAAAAGAATATGTTTAAAGAGAAAGAAAGAAAAGCATGAGAGCACCTGTGTAGCTTCATGAGCTCATTTCATCCAGCCCGGAGAGTAGCTAAGACCAGGCAGAAAGGCAGCGAACAGAAAGACATCCCACTGGCAGCTTCATCGAACGGGTCTAAGACAAGCTTGACAAACTAATGACAGACGTCTCATTGGGGAATCTGGGACACAAGAACCCTGAGCAAGTTCAAGTCCACGAAAGCATGACCATAAAAGGGCGATGACCCCATGTCAACGAGGGCCATGCAGTTCAGGAATCAGCGTCTGGGACTGGAGATGGTCCTATTCAAAGGCACTGAAAAGGAAATTGTGGGCATGTTTGGGCGCTGGGGCTGATGTCCTATTTCAATTGTGCAGATGTTGGAAGCTCCTCAATTAACAGTGGTCTCGAGGGACATGCTCACCAGACGGCATGCACTGCACAGATGCTCAATTAGAACCCCGACAAAACACTCTTCAGAACGTGTTTTCTGTGTCTCTACTTGTTCTAGGTCTGTGCATTTCCACTCCCACTACTCTGACGCCCCGAGATAGAGCGGTACTTGGGTGAGCTCTCTACATTACAGATACTGGTAATATACTGTCAGTCCTGTCAGAATCAACCAGGCTTTACTGGCAAGTCAAATAAATTTTCCCCACCCCTACTTAGGAGAGAACTAATGCCATCTGATTTGAAAGACCAACTGGTCTTTTCACTGCCTGGTACGGGAAGGGATAAATGCTTGATGAACGAATACACGAATTATAAAACATCCTCAAACTAAAGGAGTGATCTGCCTCTTCACGACATTGCTGTTGCAATAATAGGCAGGTAGGATAGTTATTTAAATGGTATTTGATGAGAGGGTAGTTATTTAAAACCCTTCGAGGCATTGTGTCTTATGCCTTACCTCTACAGTGCCTTTTGCAAATTCTTAAAAATATAAGGTATCTATATGGTGTTTGTTTTGTTTTTCAAAAAAAGATTTAGTTAGTTAGTTCAAATACAGATAGAGAGACCTTAAGAAAGGGAAGGAGGAAAGGGGAAAGAGATAGATAGATGATAGATAGATAGATAGATAGATAGATAAGATAGATAGATTAGATAGATAGATAGATAGATAGATGATAGATAGATAGGAAGATAGATAGATAAGATAGATAGATAGATAAGATAGATTAGATAGATAGATAGATGATAGATAGGTAGATAGATAGATAAGATAGATAGATAAGATAGATAGATAAGATAGATAGATTAGATAGATAGATAGATGATAGATAGGTAGATAGATAAGATAGATAGATAGATAGATAAGATAGATAGATAGGTAGATAGATAGATAAGATAGATAGATAGATAGATAGATTGGTAGATAGATAGATAGATAGATAGATAGATAGATAGATAGATAGAGGGAAGAGAAAGAGACCTGCAGCACTCTTTCACAACTCATGAAGTTTGCGCCCCTTGCTGGTGGGAACTGGGCCTTGAACCCAGCAGGTCCTTGTACTCTATAATGTGTGTATTCAACCAAGGGGATCCTCTCAAGACATTTGTCAAACCAATGAAATATTTTAACCCAACATGGCAAGTTTTATAGATAGATAAAATGAATAGTTTATGTCTTTCCTTTCCTATATGACTAGTTTCTTAAATGAGGGAAGAATAAATCTTTCTGGAATCTGATCCAAACACTAATCTAATAAGACATTTCTAGACACGGACTGTTGGGCCTTTGTCAGTCTGAAGCAGACCCAAGTTCCTGGCTCCAGCTTTCCAAGTATTATCCATCTCTTTTTCACAAAAGCCCAAGTAACAGCAGGAGAAGGGGTCATGGCCAGCCATTGTGAGCAATGCAGTGAGTCAGAGGAGCTCAAAATGTTAGTTGAAGGGAAATGAATTCTACTCCACCTGCCAAGCCCTGGAGACTATCCTGGGTTTCCTAATATACTTGTTCCTATACTTAAATATAAAATTATCCTCTTAGGGTATGATCTTGTTTGCCCATATTATGTAGGAATACAACATTATCACTCTCTCTTATTTTTCCAAATAGTGAAACAAGGCTCTGAATGTATTTTCCTACTGCAGTTTCTTCCCTTCTCTTAACATGTCCACATGCTTCATTTATAAAGCAGTGTAATCTCTTGTTATGTGGAGATTACATAGGACAGTGTGCAAAGCATTGGTTTTGAGATATAAAGCATTACGTGGCTGTAAGAACTTACTAGGTAGGGGCCAGGTAGTGGTGCACTTAGTTGGCACACATGTTACAATGCGCAAGGACCCAGGTTCGAGCCCCTAGTCCCCACCTATAGTGCTGCAGGTGTCTCTCTATCTCTCCAGTTGCTCTCGATTTCTTACTGTCTCTATCCAATAAATAAAGATAATAAAAAAGAACTTACTAGTCAATGGGTGTCACATTGAAATATTTTCTCTACCTGATGTCATTAGTTTTTTGTACAGACCCACTGTGTTAAACACTAAGTATACCTACTATGTTTGCTGTATGCTCACCTGACATTGGGTATTTGGTCTAGGTGCTTATGTGCACTTGTTATTTATTCATTGGAATTCCACGTACATGTAGATCATCATACCTCTTTTACAGAGGGACAAAATAGGGCTCAGGAGAATGAGCAAAGTGTCCCAGGGTCACACAGCTGGCAAAGAACTGGCACACATCTGGATTCAAGCCTGTCCATCTGTAAAGCTTGGCTCACCTCAAACCCCACTCTGTCACCTGCATGCCCTCAGGTGCAGTGTGCTCTGTCCAGGGTGGAAGTTCACCTGACTTCCTTTCCTGTGAAAGTGTCGGTAGGGTCCTACTGACCACAACATACACTGATGACAAGGTGCAATTATTTACAAATGACACCGATGACTTTAAAAGCCATGTGAACGTGTTTGGAGGGTTGGCACTTCCTGGTCAGATAAGACAGTGGTGTCCACAATACATGCATTTGAGAGCTACAGTAGGACCAGCAGCCCTTGGTTCTGTTTACCGGTCGTCAGCACATTCTCTCTCTAGGACTGCTCCGAGAGCTCCTACTGGGTGCAAATGCCAGTCCTCACGTGACAGCTATCTGCAAGTAGAAGGGAAGGGTCAACCCCGAAGTTGATCTCCCTCAGGAAGCCCACAGTCAAGCCTTCACAAAAAGAAGCCAGCAGAGCCGAAGCAGCCCAAGAGTTAGATTCATCTCAGAATCCATTAGCAGTAGTTAGACATAATAAAACTAAATCAGAATTTCTTCAAAGGATTAAGTACCACAGCCTTTAACTCACTCTGACCTGCTTCCCCTCACATGCCAATTAGAGTTCAAAGGAAAGATTCATACACTTCATTTCCACATTCATTGAACCCTGGGCACAAGTGATAAATCCTTAATAAGTCAGAAAGATAGCTATATTTATTCTTAAAATTGACTAATTTGCACACTGAGGTTAAGTGCTTTGCCTAAAGACAATTCACTGAAATGTCTCATCAAACTGCCTAACTCCATCCCACATCCTTGACCTCTTCTCCTATTTTAAGATAGCCGTGCAGAAGTGCTTCTGTGTCAGCCAATGCTACAGATGAGAACCTGGCAACAAACAAGTCCACAGCCATACATGGAGGAGGAAGAAAGGAAAAACACCTTAACAAAAATAACACCCAGACTATCTCATGATGAGCAAAGAATGCCCCAAACAGCTTCAGATAGACTAGGTAAGTGAACATTTTAGGGAAGGCTTTTTTTCTTCTTCACTATTTGGAAAGCTGACTTCTGTTTATTCACAGTTGCCTTAGTAAATAGAAAACAAATCTGTGAGCACATGCAACAGTCAAAGCCAAAGCGGTCGGTCAGCTCTAGGGTCTGTGCCACACTCTTTGCACACATTACAACAGATTCCATCATGGTAAGTCATTTCCAACTGACACATTAAGTTAACTTGCATTTAGCCATTGAGAAATAAAACCTTTTAAGTTCTACATGAATAAAGATTTTCCAAGAATAAATTGTGTGTCTTTAAAAGGACTAGAATTAAAAATGTCAAACAAAGGGAGTCAGGTGGTAGCACAGCGGGTAAAGCGCACGTGGCACAAAGCGCAAGGACCGGCGAAAGAATCCAGGTTCAAGCCCCCGGCTCCCCACCTGCAGGGGAGTCACTTCACAGGCGGTGAAGCAGGTCTGCAGGTGTCTGTCTTTCTCTCCCCCTCTCTGTCTTCCCCTCCTCTCTCCATTTCTCTCTGTCCTGTCCAACAATGATGACATCAATAACAACTATAACTATAAGAACAAAACAACAAGGGCAACAAAAGGGAAAATAAATAATAATAAAAAAATTTTTTTTTAAATGTCAACCAAAAACAAGATGATGTTTAAGGTTGCTTGTCAAAGTGTACCATCAGGCTATTACCACTCTGTTACACACACACACACACACACACACACACACACACACACACACACACATACACATTTTTTAAGTACTGTGATAAGCTTCATTCATGAGGCAACAAATAATGCTATGCTACAATTGCCATTGACACAAACATGCAACACAAGTGGTATAAGAAGTTCTTCATACCCTCCTCCCTCACATCAGCCTAAACCATTTAGAACACTTGGTGTTGTCTCGGGCCAGTAAACAGTAGTTTGACATTTCTGTAGCTAGGATGAAACTAAAACATAGTCATTTTCACAAATTCCTTAATTTTAGTATTAGAATCCATTGTCATTTTGCTAGATCTAAACCTACTTGGATAACCCAAATTACAGAAAACTTTGCGGGGAAAGAATTCAGCATAATTGAAATGATTAAATTTTTGGTAATTATAATCCTCACTTAGACCTAAATTAACTATGCTAAACTGTGATTATGTTCAAATTTGCATCATGAAAATTTTCCCCATTTTTCTCATGACTTCTTCAAATATCTAATAAGACATCTTAAAAACTCACGTGTGAGTCAAGAGGCCTTATTTTCACAGACTTTGGAAAAAGACTTATTCTGTATTAAGCACAATTAGTCTACCTCCTGGGAGAGGAAAGATGGCCCATTTTTTCCCCCCGCACTTTATAACGTATAGGATTTGTACTGTTATCTTTGGGTACCTATAAGTTACACTGCTGTTAATGAGTGCTCAGTGCTACAGCAGACAGTCAAAGATCATAATGTTTTCTCTGGAGAGGAACCTTAAGCAAAGCACTTTAAGATAAATGCAATAGGAGCCAAAGACACAGAAAAGGCTACCGCACTCTAAGCCTTCACTACCCATCAGTAGACAATTAAAGAAACAGACAGATCTGGAGGCCAGGGGGAATCACCCTTTGGCTCTCTAAATCTTAAGCATTCTAGGGCCAAACTGGTATTATTGTTGATTTGCTCCCTGATTCTTAAGCATCCTAGGACCAAACTGGTATTATTATTGTTGTTGAGTCACGGTGTAGAAAGATAGCTCCAATAAAATACCACTCTGCGTGAGCTGTCTGTTTAACTAACCTTTCCGTTATTTGGTTTGATTAAATTACCCAGCTGATGTGATTAAACTAGCAAGGTGGTTTATTTATCTTTATCTTTGGTACAGTAAGTGGATATAATCTGGGAATATACCAGTCAAGAAACAGATGAGTCTAGATGTGCAGAGCTGACACACTGTCAAATCACATGATAAGTTGTTTTTTTCTTTACAAAAAAAAAAAAAAAGACATGAATATATATCCAGTTGAGTAAAATAGTCACATTAATACTAGAATACAGCCAAAGAGCCCTGGCTGACATCCCATCTGTTCTTATGAATCAAATTTAGAAATCATATGTAATATAGACATTTCTGTCTGAATATCATAAAACCCTGACACATCCAGGCTTTCATTAGAAAGCTCCAAGATGTGACTTGAATAACAATCTGTCTTAGCTAATTAGTATTTTCAGTTTAGCATATTCACTTGCAGACATATTGCTGTTTGCACATGGTAATTTAGGTAAACAGATACCATCCACAGCTGCATCAATTAACACTGCTAATCAAAACTGAATTCAGGTAATTAGGCACATTTATGCAAAAAAAATGGGTAATTTTGGAGAAAAAGCTAGATTCTTCAGTAATATGTCAATAAGTTAAAAACTATCTCCTTTTGCATGACAATGAAGAATGAGGGGAGAAATCAGCCTTAATATCTACATCATGTAGCAAAGGAAAATTTTCCGAATTAAGTCTCAGACTTTAATTGGCCTGTATTTTCAGAAATCACATCATATTTGTCATAAGTGTTTGTTCAATGTTTCCACAAAGTAAAGTTGATTCACATCTGCCTAAGACTTTAATCACCATGAAACAGGACTCAAATGGTTAATGAATTCTCAAGTGTTCAGCAATTAAAAGGAGGTATTGGTCAAACTGGCTCTTCCATCTCACTTAGATGCTCTGAGCCCTTCTCAGTGTGTCTTGTTTTACGAGACACTTCTTTTTCCTGCTGCAGAGTCCTTTCATTTGTAATTAAAGTCACCATAGTATTTTTTTTTCCTACCAATATTCTTTTTCTTAGTTTTTTTTTTTTTAATTTATAAGATGGCAATATTGACAAGACCATAGGATAAGAGGGGTACAACTCCACTCCTGCAAACATTCTTAAACTTCCCTAATTATATGAAACTCTTTAGTTGCTTCTTCATTCTTTTTTTTAAGAAATGAAAACTGTAGATTATATTTCTTATTTTTCTACAAATACAAACCAAGCTGATCATTTTGATTCCGTATTCTAGTTGGTTCAGAAACACCAGCTTCTGTTGGTAATAAGTGTGATTCGTGATTAACGATTTAGAGTGGCGAGGAATGACTAAGAGTTAAAGTCAAGGAAGAAACAGCCATTTTAAGAAGCATTCTGAGATAAACAGAACATGTCTATTCTATATCTGGGAGCTACTTTCTGCCCTGATCCAGCTCTCTAGTCCTATTTTCAACTCTGACACCATCTCCCCAGACAATACCTTTGGTCCATCTGCATGTTAGCTGTTGGGCTCCGGCAAAAATTAGTAAAATCAGGAGCCTGTTGGAATATACCTAAAATAGACTTCCTAGCTTTTTCTCAAATGGAGACCCCAAATTTCATTTGCTCTCTTCTTACCTTTAAGTTCCTGACTATTAAACAACTTGTTCCGCTGTATATCTTAACCACCTTTCAGCTATCAAGTTGCAGATGCCACCATGACGCCAACCTGACTCCTCTGGGCAGACGGCCTCACCCATGTGTCCTGGAGCCTCCCCTCCCCAGAACCCTGCCCCACTAGGGACAGACAGACACAGGCTGGGGGTGTGGGTCCACCTGCCAACACCCATGTCCAGCGGAGAAGCAATGACAGAAGCCAGAGCTCCCACCTTCTGCACCCCATAATGATCCTGGGTCCAAGCTCCCAGAGGGATAAAGAACAGGAAAGCTTCCAGTGGAGGGGGTGGGATGCAGAACTCTAGTGGTGGGAACTGTGGAACCATACCCTTCTTACCCAAGGGACTTGTTGAAAAGTCATTAAATCAATAAAAATATAAAAACAGGAAAAAAAATAACGTCTATCTTTGTCTATCACAATTTCTTTCCCCATATAAATTTGGAAGTTGAGATTTATTTTTTCACTGGTCTTTGGTGATGAAACACTAAGGGCAGTGTGTCTAGCTTTATTTTAATGAAAATAGTCACAGTGTCCTCAGCATCTACGATGTATCAGTCGCTTTGCTGGGTCGTATGGCTACATACAAAGACAGATTAATGCTCGCACTCCTTTAAGCCAGCCCCAAAGAGTCTCTAGAGGGAAAGAATCAACTTGTAAGGTAGACCAAGTGTCCAAGTGAACATCAGTCTCAAACTTTTAGATTCTCCTACACTAGTTCTGCCGAGATTTACTTTTTTTTTTTTCCCTAGCTGTCATTTTGTTCTCATAATGGATCAATAAACAAGAATCAAGATTCTTCTGCCAAGGAGCATGATGTCTTTTTGTCATTTTGCTGTGACTGCATCCAACTTGTATATCTTATTATTATACGGACTGCATTTTCCCATGCATTTCTTCAAACTAACTCGGCCTGAACAACGGGACAAGTCTCTGTGGGACAGAAAGCTAATAGACTCTGGGTTCAAGCTCCAGTCCACACCTGCACCTGTGGGGGGGGGGGCTTCACCAGTGGTGGGTGTGTGCTGCAGTTAGTTGTCTATCTGCCCCCTTTCTGCATCTCTCTCTCTCTCTCTGTCTCTCTCTCTCTTTCTACTTCTTCTTCCCTCCTCTCAACCTCCCTCCCTCTTCCCATTGTCTGTTTCTCACCCTCTACAAAATAAATAAATAAATAAAAGCTGCCAGGAATGATGGAGTCATAGGTACTGAGCCCCAGCAATAAGCCTGGTGGCATTCATGAGCAGAAAGAGAGAGAGAGAGAGAGAGAGAGAGAGGAAGGGGGGAGAGAGAGGGAAAGAGAGGGGGGAGAGAAAGAGAGGAAGAGGGGGAGAGAGAGAGAGGAAAGAGAGAGAGAGAGGAAGAGGGGGGAGAGAGAGAGGAAGGAGAGAGAGAAGAGAGTGAAGGAGAGGAGAAGGAAAGAGAAAGAGGAGAGAGAGGGAGAGAGGGGAGAGAGAGACAGAGAAAGGAGAAAGAGGAAGGGGGAGAGAGAGAGAAAGTAGAGAGAGAGGGAGAGAGAAAAAGGGGAGAGGAGATAGAGAGAGAAGAGAGAGAGGGAGAGAGAGAAAGGAGAGAAGAGAGAGAAAGAAGAGTGAGAGAAAGGAGAGAGAAAGGAGAGAGGAGATAGAGAAAGGAGAGAGGAGAGAAAGGGGGGAGAGAGAGAGAGAGAGGAGAGAGAGAGCTAATGTATTCTTCATTCATGCAATTTTAAGAGTAGAATTGTAAAATATGGTGGTACATTCATCAGAGTTGCCAAGTTATTGAACCAAGGAAAGTGTATGAGTTGGAACAGTGGCACCTGTGGTTTTATGCTATTAGACAATTCTTTGTGACTTAAATTAAATGAGAGATACTTAGGTACTAACACTCAATGTTTTAAAGATTTATTTATCTTATGAGAGAGGGAGATAAAGGGAGGAAGGGAAACACACACACAGAGAGAGAGAGAGAGAGAGAACAAAGCATTCTCTGGCATATGCAGTAGTGTCAGGGATCACACTGAAGTCTCCAGAAATCTTACATGCTAACCCCCCACACCTTCACCACCAGTTGCAACAACACTTCAGACACCATTGTTAAAAGACTTTGAAGACGAGTCTTTAGTGAAATAAATGCTGAAGATTTGGAGAGCCCACGTTTCTGTTTTCATAGAAAAAGCCAACTCAGCGCTCTCTATTGCGCGGATGTGCCGGCCAAAACATCTTGGCGTTCTAAGTCACCTCCTAATTGCTCTTAAGTTAATCAGGAGACAGTTCTTTCCTGCCTGGAGCTTTCTGCATTTGGTAAAGTCTTATGTACATGCTCTGTGCCAGTCAAAGCATGCCACAGCCACCACAACAGCAGTTCTGGTGAGCTCAGCGGTATGGTCCCAGAGTCTGACTCTGTGCCACTGGCATCTGCAAAAATGCTCTCCACCTGGAATCCTACCTTCTGATTCAGGACATGCAGTTCAGAGGTGCACCTCACTGTAGAAAGCGTTTACTAGAAGTCTCTGCAACAGACTGCAGGCAGTCAGTGATGGCTTCAGAAACACTCGCGCTGAAGGCAGTTGAGTTAAAGTTTCCTTGCTCGATAGTGATCCGGTTTCCAAGATGACATGTAGAGCTGGTATGTGATTTTAATTCAAAGAATATGAAATGGCTTGCCATAGCCTCATGCAAGCACCCTGTGCTGGGCTGCCTTCCAAATCACCTGAGGCCAGTGCTAGGAGAATTCACCTCAGCTATTTAGAAAGCTAGCATCTAAACATTTACTACTTTGAGCAGTTTCGTTCTTTGACTAAAAAATTATAATAAACAATCTATCTGATCAATCTCAGAATGATTTTATTCTAAAATTGCTGTCTATAAAAAGAGAGAGAGAGAGAGAGAGACCTTGAAATACTTTTATGTGGCAACTTTTGGACTATTTCTTGATTATCAATCTCTGAAAAGCTTGTGAGTGTCCATCTTGTCTCTCATTTAGCCCAGAACAGTGAGATAGCTCACATGCAAATAAGGGACAGCACATTGAACAACATCACTAGTCATTTTCAAAACAGAAGGATTCCAACTAAAATATGTGGCCCATGAAAATATCAAATGGATTAATTCTGGCTCGTAAATGGCAAAGAATGTTATTTCACAACTCGAGGAGAAAATGTCAGATCTGGGACTGGATGGATTAGAGGTGAACAGATTGCCAGAAACAAAGGCAACAAGGAAATAAAAACATCTTCTATACACAGGGAAGCAAAGCAAATGATTGGATTGGGGGTTTAGCAAACCATAATCTTATTTGCCTTTGCTCTTTTCTTTTTTCTAAGACAATATGAGTTTCTCTATCTCCAGTCATCATTTGCTTTTATTGAAAAGATTGCAGAGAATTAATGGTGTCATGGGAAGGATGCTACTGTCATGTGGCATGTTAGCTTTCCCTGTTCACAGGAATGTGTCTACAGTTGATTTTAATGCAAAAATTATTTTCATCTAGTTTTGTTAATAGGTAAAACAAGAATTATCACATTAGAGAAGATTGTTCAATTATATTTGAAGATTTGTTAAATGTTTGGGATTTAATTTTGTTGTGTTTCTATTTTTAATAAAACATATCTTTAATAAGAAAATGAGTATTATTACGGAACTTGACAATCTAATGTCAATTAAGGCGGATAATCTACATTTTATCAGGCGAGATAACAGAGAATGTATTTGTTTATGATTCCGGCTGATACTAGCCCTGCTAGTACTGAGAACTGGAAGATTATTCTTTGAGCAAACAGATCTTAGTTAAACATATTATTAATCCATGCTGCAAGGTATTAGCCAGCTCTCTAGAGGAAACCAGAATGACTTTGCTGTCTGAAGAATTCCAGTCCCTCCATCACCAGCTTTTCATCTTTGACTGACATCAGAGACCTGGAATAGAAGCCTGGGTTTCAGGAGGCTGTTAAAAGAGTGCATGAAAAGCTTGTGCGAAAATAAAACATAGCACCTTGGGTTTCTTAATTTTTATACCATAATACCTTGGACTTTTCTACCTTGACACATTCAGAGTGAATTCTTTGATGAAAAGAGAGAGAAATAAATTACACATTGAGTGACGAGAACCTTTATTATCATTTTAATAGTTCACAGGCACATAAAAGGAGAAGTGTTCACCAGGAGGAGGAACCTAAAACTGAAAATATTCACTGACTTAGTAATAAAAAAAATCTAATATGATATGAAAAATGGAAATGGTTTTTTGAAGCAATGTGAATATGGAAGTTTCCACAAAGGCCTGAGAAATTTTTAACAAAGCAACATAGAACTAAACCACTCAATGACTCTGTAAGTAATGAGTTTGTTCCTATAACATTTTTTGAACCTAATGAGCATACCACAAATATTTGTAGGATATCAAATATCTCTGAAAATGAAATTTTAGATATTGGAAATAATCAACTTTTATCAAGAGCTTCATAACTAACCGTACCCCCAAGCCCTCATTTTTCAGGAGACTTTATTTGGATTTAAGATGGAGATAATAAGCAATCTGGACCATTAGCATAGGATTAGAATAGAGATGTCATTGTTACTGATTCCTAACCTTTCAGGATGTTCCCAGCCTGTTTGTCAACTGAGAGCATACATTTTCAGTGTGTGGAGACTGCCTGCAGGCTTGCTGCTTTTGTTGGGGTGGTGTTTTTGATGTTTTGAAATGGAAGGAAGGGAGATGTCTAAGACTGTTCCCACCAAATTCCAATTATCTAAACGTTAGTCTGTATTCTCTGTTACCAGAATGCTCTTGTCAGAATTACTTTCCTTCCAATGCAGCACTGCAGGCTGAAGTGCAAAAGTGAAACTTACAATGCAAGTGTTTATTATTATTATTTGAGTGGTGTAAGTCCCACTCAACGTTTGCATTTAAATTGGCAGAATAATTCAGCCCTGGCTTTTAATTCTAGAAGGGTTAATCACCCTAACAAAGGTCAATCAAACTTTAATCTTCAGCAAAATTGCTACAGCCCAATCACCTGCAGGACATTTACTCTAGTTCTATTTCCATACGAAAGAATGCACTGCTTTCATTACCCACCACTAATCTTCTCTCTGCATTAGCACATTTTACCAAAAATATTAATTCCTTTTGAAACTCTGACACGAGTTCATTTCTACACATCTCAGAAGATAATCCTATTTAAAATAACGGGTCCATCTGCTGTGAACCCCTTCCTGGCCCTTCTTAATCCTCATAGACTTTCGCCACTCCAACTGAGTTCTTACAATAGCAATTCTCAATTACACAAAATATTGTGGAGGTTTAGGTTAAAGCAACATTATACTATTTTAGGGACTTAATCTTCCCTGTTGTCTATGGTTATGCCACTTGGATCTCGCCATAATGTTTACTGCATACAAAAGTTACTGATTTGGAGGAGACGAATGTTAACTACATTTGAATGCCCGTAGAAAGACCTAATTCACTAACTCATTCACCCAATAAATAGACATCGTGTGATGACTACGCACCAGATACCAGGAAGGGAACCATGCAAAGTCTAAAGAAACCAGAACGTCAAGAAAATAATGTTCTCTTCTGAAAAACAGCTCCCCAGACGATAGAACCAAATAGTGACTTCAACTTGCCTTTACAGCTTTTCTTACCATGGTCAGGACATGTGCTAAATCAAGTTCTAACCATAATTTTAATGAGCAGTTTAAAATACTGAGAAGCATTTAAATTCATAATCCCTTAGAATAGTTCATTTAAAAAAAATCTGGGAGTGTAAGATTTTACGTTTGACTTTTTTAAATGATTAGATACGGAATACCTAGTCTCCCGTACTTAGAAATAAAACCACGGGGAAGTTTAAATAAATATTAAAAATAAACACACTATGCATTAGTTTCCAACATGTTATTTTGTGATGCTTTAAAACTGCTATTTAAACAAAAGACAAAAGGATGACAGAAGACTATGGCTCTCTGGTTTTGCCTTGACACAGTGGTCTGAATGACCAGGGAGGAAACAGCAAAAGAATCCTAATGCATGTCCTCAATTAGACTGCAAATTGGTTGTCCTAGTATAATAGCTGGTGGTGTGACACAGCATAAATAACCAAAAACTTGCCTTCTGCATATTTTTAAGATGCCTCCCTCTCTCTTTGTGCTCAGAGGAAGCACACAGACATATACACACACACACAAAAAAAAAAACAAATTCCCCTTCTCATCAATATTCACGGTCCTTAATTAGCAATATGTGGAAGCTGCAATTGGGGAAACTCCCTAGAGCTCCGGTATTTAAATCAAGCAAAACGATTCACAGTAAAAAAAGAAAATACAGGTATAACTGTTACCGGCTAGACTGGCATTAGGGAGTAGCACATCATTGCAAGCAATGCTTGTCTTTCAATTTCTCTGACTAAAGACAGGAGAAGGACACCCCCCCATAAACACCCCTACCACCACCACTTTGAATATTTCTTGAAACTAAAATAGAAGCCAGAACAGTCTATAACTGTTTTTGCTTTCTTTCCGCTCCTAAAACTGGAGTAGGATAGAGGAGAGCCAGAGCCGTAGCCCTTCTGTAGGAGAGCAAAACAAATCCAATGCTATACAATACGTTTGTCTACTTGGTACTTGCTACCGGTTACGTGAAAATCGGTAAAGACTAGCTAGTCACAGCAACAGGCGAGACACAGAATCAAAAGCCATGACTTTGTTTTTCTGAATGTCCAGATTCGGGGAAAACAGTTAGCCCAAGGCTTTCAGAGACTATGCTGTTAGTAATCAAGAAGCAATATGGGGCATTAGAGTACGAAACAAAAACAGAGCCCACCAACCATCAAAAATATTTTAATTAAAAAGCTCAGAACAGAAACCATGAAAGAAACATACCTTTGGCTGAACAAGTTGACTGTCTCTCATCTTGCCTTACACAGCTCTGCTGTTCTCCTGTGAGTCCAGTCGACTCTTATATCCCTTGTGAGCTTTATGACAATGCCTCCTATCACTGGCCGATCTTTCGATTCAACTTTGCAGACGGAGTAGCAACTTAGTTAATTATGATATTAGCTGGCTTGCAGGGACAATCAGTCAACTGCTGTAAGAAAGCCAGAGGAAGAGACATCTAATCATTGCAACCAGCTCAGATAAATTCTGTTCCTTCTTCATACGTGTCACAGACTCTGTCCCTTCTGACCCTCTCCTCAGCCATCCACTGTCAGATTCAGATTCTGCAAGCTCCCAGCTTCCCTTTATCCCTGCTTTAGATCTGAAACTCCTGGTTATCAGGAAGACATGCGTCACCAGCTGGCTCTGAGCAGGAAAGCAATCAGGTGAACACTACTTATTATCTTGCATTGCTTTCCAAGCAGTGACAAGATTGATTTGGGACCAAGAATACATTCGGATCTCAGACATGCACTTCCTAGGGTTTTGACTTCAAACAGTGGGGTATGCACAGAGTGCAATACAGAGGACCTTAAACCCAGTATAAGGGGTATTCGAAATTGAAGGGTTACAAAACAAGCAAACACAGCTCTACGAGATTTCCCTTTTTCAGACATGTTCCTATCTTCTTTTCCATCCTAGGTTAATTTCACCCATCCATGGGTAGTCTCCTGGTGGATCCAGCTATATAAGTAAGTGACCGCACAGCAGTACTAAGGCACAGAAAGCTGTTTCCACCCGTTCTTTTCTTATCAGGCAGAGAACTCCAAATCGTCACCTTTGGAACTTCTCCTCGCACAAAACAAAAGTTCAAAATGCATTTTCACTGTAATATGAGAATCTAATTCAGGTTTCTAAGTCAAGAATAGTTTAACTTTAGACTGAGAGACACATCTCACATCCTAATGCAAATTTTCCTTCAGAACTCTGTCTACTGAAGATCATATAGACGTGTGTATCTATCCATAAATTAATAGACTAGAACTGATACAGACATAAACACATAGTAAGCTGAACTTTAATAACATTTCCATAAAATAGGAGTGGCAAGGGTAGATAGCATAAGGGTTATGCAAAGAGACTCTCATACCTGAGGCTCCGAAGTCCCAGGTTCAATCCCCCACACCATCATAAGCCAGAGCTGAGCAGGGCTTTGGTAGAAAAAAAAAAAGGAGTGGGATTTTATTTTATTTTATTTGCCAAGGGTCGTTTGGATATTCAAAACATCATCTGCGGGCCACATAAAATTATCAACTTAAAAATTAGCACTTAATGTTGCTACGAAAAAAGCTGCAGTTTCCCTGGTAGGGAGAATGATTCCTAAGACTGTATATCAGAGTTTCCCCACCCTGCTATAGAATGAAATGGCAATAGTTTTGAAAACGAAACTTGTGGTTGATCCATCAAGAGCAGAGCTGCATGATAAGCCACTAAATAAATTCAGTATTTGCAAAAGGATTTTCCCCCCACTGATATGTTTAAGGATCAGGTAAAGAAAGCAGTTTGCACTAAAGAGTTAGAAAAATAATAATATACAACATAAAAGTCACATTCCCCAGTAAATTAGGAGATTTTTTTTCCAGATGGAAGAATTTAGTGAAAAGTTAAAATACCAGTTAGAAGAGCATTTTACACAAACACACTATATACCTGGACTCCAGAGGGAAAAAAGAGTTGGTCTTAACCTGTGAAAACTACAGTTCCAGGGTACTGTTTCATTAATTATGGTTATCTACCCTAAGTTTACATTCTATTTTCACATAAGATGGCCCAGTAATGAAGGTCCAAAGTCCCTGAACTAGGCTCACTTAGCCTCCAGTGCTGAACAATAAATATATTTAGAGGCCATCTAAAATGCAGACAGTGGAAATCGGACGATTTAGGAATCAGCCTAACTATAGAGCTAGATACTTCCATCCTAGAAAGATGAAAGCGTTTCTTAACTCCTACCAGAACAGAGATAGGAGGAGAAAAACATGGTTTCAGGAATCTTAAAAACTCTTACATATGTGTGTGTCCCTCTATACCTCTATCTGTATGCATACACAGCTGAGAGAAAGAATCATGCTTGTCATGTCTTATCTGGCAGAGGTACCAGGGGCTGAGTCAGATCCCAAAAAAGCCAAAGCATAAAGAAACCAGAGAGTGTGAGGACAGAAGCATATCTATCCAGGCATGAAGTTAAGGACACCCAAACCTCAGATCTGACCTTTAGCCAGTCACCGTTAGGACGTGTGCAGAGCACATCACTTTCACGTTCATGGCCCTTGGCAACTGCTAAGTCATCTGGCCCGAGAGACTATCTCAAGACATATAGGATAACGAGGAGGAAAGTCCTTTGCTGTGCACACCCTTCTTGCCCAGACCCAACTTACCCACTTCTAAATTAAATGATGCAAAACTAAATCATGCTTCAGACCATACGGAAATGGTATGGGCTAAATATCCCCACATGTGGGTGTCCCTAAGAGGGTAAAAAGGTGTTGGGCTCAGGAGGGGAGGAGAAAACATAGATAGGTCTTGCGTATGAGAGATCCCATGTTCCATGCCCAGTACCACCAAAGAAAAAAAAAAGAGAAAGAAAGAAAGAGAAAATAAAATGTTAAAAAAGAACATAGTTTGGATTAGAAAGGGCTTGAAATAGACATTTCTCTTGAGATTCCAAAATAAGTCTTTCAAGAATGTTCCCTGTTTGCTCCTGTGAAAATGACTCTAACTCAAAATGTTAGGATAAGTCAAAAAGTTTAATATCTCTTTGACTGAAAAAGATTTCACTCCCCACACATAGGAACTGTAAAAAAGATGCTATATGCTCAAAGTCTGGCACTGCAGTAGTATATGTAAGAAAAAATAGATAATCTGGTGTCTACAAAGATAGAAATTATTTTAAATGACTTTTTACACTGTTTAGAAACTTTTTATTTAAGGAAAAAGAATTTGAGGGGGTATGGTGGTGGTGCACCGGGTTAAGCCACAAAGTATGAAGCACAAGGACCTGTGCTAGAATCCCAGTCCAAGCCTCGGCACCCTACCTGCAGGGGGGTCACTTCACAAGTGGTGAAGCAGGTCTGCAGATGTCTGTCTCTTTATCCCCCTCTGTCTTCCCCTCCTCTCTAAATTTCTCTCCGTCCTGTCCAATAAAATGGGGTGGGGGGAGAAGTGGCCACCAGGATCAGTGGATTTGTAGTGCAGGCACCAAGCCCCAGCTATAACCCTGAATACAAAAAGAAAGAAAGAAAGAAAGAAAGAGAGAGAGAGAGAGAGAGAGAGAGGGAGGGAGGGAGGGAGGAAGGAAGGAAGGAAGGAAGGAAGGAAGGAAGGAAGGAAGGGAGGGACAGTTTGAGAGAGGATGGGAGGGAAACTGTTCTGACCACACGCAGCGACAGGTATCAAATATGTCCAACATAAAATTCATAAGAGTATCTGCAGCCATAAACCCAACCATTGAGTCACGTTCCAGCAGCAAAAATGAAAATGATCAAAGACATTTTGGTTATAATGTGTATTCAGCCATTATGTGATAACATGACTTCAACAGTCAATGGTTGAATTCATTTCACCTGTTAATAATACTTGTCTAACAGCATTTTAACTGCTAGCCTCAAAAAGTGGGAGCAAAAAAAAAAGCCCATCTGTAAAATGGGAACAAAAATAATTACAGTCCCCTGATAGCTCTTGTATTTAACTAGATGATGCATATTGAGATCTTCTGTGTATTCTTCAACCCGCTGTAAACATGTGTCATCTTTTAAAAAACATTGTGTTTGTTTTTATGGGAGACCAGAATACTGCTCAGCACTGACAAGTGCAGCACAAGAGAGCCGAGCTGGAGTTAGGTTCTTGGCACACAAAGCCAGGTGCTGTTGCTGACTCATGCCCTTGGGCTCCTGTCCGTCACTGTGCATACTGTGCATACCAGATAAATCAATCGTCTCCACCTGTCCATAGGTCTATCCACAGCTCTCATTTACTATGAAGCACCACTAAAAAGTCACTGATTTAAATGAGATCATCTGAAACAAACAAAACACTTGGTGTTTTAAACCCAAAAGTGAAGCTTGGGGGTGGGGGGGCAGTTGGAGGGGCTGGGCTGTAGCGCAGCAGGTTAAGTGCACGTGGTGTGAAGCCCAAGGACCCGCGTGAGGATCCCAATTCGAGGCTCCAGCTCCCCACCTGCAGGGGGGTAGTTTCACAGGTGGTGAAGCAGGTCTGCAGGTATCTGTCTTTCTCTCCTTCTCTCTTCCCCTCCTCTCTCCATTTCTGTCTGTGGTATCCAACAGCAACAGTAACAATGACACCAACAAGAGCAACAAAATGGGAAAAATGGCTTCCAGGAGCAGTGGATTTATAGTGCACGCAGACTGTTGACTGGCTACGGAAGAAGGGCAAACGCTAGAAGAAATGCAGGCAGAGCCCCAGCAATAACGCTGGAGGCAAAAAATAAAAAAATAATGAAGCTGGAACTATGTATGTATATATTTTTAAAAACATTACCAAATTTAACGACTTTAAATGCCATTATCTCTAATCAACTGTGCAATCAATATATTTCAGTTTCTTTCAAAAAAAATGACAGGTGCTGAGCCAGCAAATAAGCTCATGTATTTATGTCTACCCAGCTGACCCGCCAGACATGCAGTTTGGTCTTCCTACGGGGTAACAAGACCCCACTACCTTTTGCTTCCAACTTTCATTTTAGTTCTCTTTCAGTAACACTTGTTGAATAGGTTGGCTCTCCCCATCTGGTAAATGGCAAAACACTGATATTGCTCCACTAGCTCCTTTCTCACAGGATGTCTTTCTTACAAAGAATTTCTTCTGGCAGGTGACAGACACACCCTTGTGAGTCATCTCAAAGCTAGGGTCTTCTTCACGCTGTGACTGGACAAATGTCTATCAGCAGAAGGCAGTTCATTCTCAGGACAAGCTCCCTACAAGTCAATGGAACATCCACAGGCAGGAGTTTCTTTTTCTTTTCTTTTCTTTTCTTTTCTTTTTTTTTCTTTCTTTCTTTTTTTTTTTTTTTTTTTTTTTGCCTCTAGGGTTATTGCTAGGACCAGGAATCATTGCTTCTGGTAGCCATTTTTTTTTTTTTTTTTACATTTTATTGAACAGAATAGTGAGAAATTGAGAGACAGGGAGATAGAAATGGAGAGAGAAGGGAGACACCTATAGACCTGCTTCACTACTCGTGAAGCTTTCCCACCCACCCCCTTGCAGGAACCAAGAGCTCCTGATGGAGCATAAGATGGGACAGAGCAAATCTTCCTGACAACTAGTCAGCACTCGGGAGCATTCTAGATGGTGTTACTGCTGCCCCCATGACTGCTGGCTACCACAACAGTCAAGGGCAGGGAGAGCTGACTGCTCATTCTTCCCACCTGCTAGTTTTTCTTCTGCCAGGGAAAATGCTCTCTGTGGAATGGCTACAGGCCAGTGGACCGACCGGTGAGACTGACATGTGTCTTTTATACTGATGTACGTCATAAACTTTCAATGACCACTCATAAACCAAGAGGGGATCTGACTAAAATGAAGGTTTGGAGTCAAGAGATCTGGGGTTGAGTCTGACATTACAAATTCCAGGCAAGCTCTGGCATGGTTCTGTGTCACCGTGAACTCTGCATGGGCTAACGTGGCCTGCTTGGCAGTGAGTAAATGAATGCTACAGCAGACACTGATGTGTGTGCTCTCCTTATCTCAGTTAACATGCACCACTTAAACATGCCCCAACCCTAAAATAAAATACAAGCACACAGGAAAAGGACAAGAGATTCTGTCCTAGGTAAACTACAGGTGGATACAAAAGCAAAGGAAAAATACCAATGATAACATTTGTAGTGGGAAGAAAGGTCACATTTACAAAGACTTTTTAAGTGAAAGGCCTTGAGATAGTTCTGAAAGTGATAATTGCTATTTCCTTTCCTGTCACCATATGCATATTGTTATAGCTTATATTCATCCTGCTTGGCCCAGTAAGAAAATCAGGTATTTACAAACCTTATTTTCTGTGATTTCTATGTAACTTTCGTGTAACCAAATATTAACATGTTTCTTAGACAACTAGGAAGAAATGTACTCTCACTAAGCTGATCTAACTTAACAATTCTGAAGGCATTGCTAAGCTTTGGTTATTTCTGCTTCTAAGAGCTAATTCCTTTGATTTGCCTGAAAACAACTGGTTAAAATAATAATATGATGAAATAATACTCTAAGTTCTAAAATCCGGCATCTAGCAAAAACTTTTTATATGTAGGTTGCATGAGTCAAATCAGTTTGGTTTTGGTTTGATTTTATTTTTCACTTGCTTTTGAAACTTCACTTTGCGGTAATAAAACATTTACCACACACACGACCAAATACTACACACTTGCTTATATTACATTTAAATGCGTTTTATGTTGTAGCTTTTCCCCCAGAGCACTGCTCAGCTCTGGTTGATAGTGGCAAGGCACAGGAGATTGAAGCCTCAGGCATGAGAGTCTCTTTGCAGAACCATTATGCTCTCTATCCCCAACCCACTTAAATGCTTTTTAAGAAGAAGTTTTGGGAGTTGGGCATTAGCGCAGCGGGTTAAGCACAGGTGGCATGATTCACAAGGACCGGCGTAAGGATCCCGGTTTGAGCCCCCGGCTCCCCACCTGCAGGGGAGTCACTTCACAGGCGGTGAAGCAGGTCTGCAGGTGTCTGTCTTTCTCTCCCCCTCTCTGTCTTCCCCTCCTCTCTCCATTTCTCTCTGTCCTATCTAACAATGACGACATCATACCTACAACAATAAAAAACAAAAAGGGAATAAATAAATATTTTAAAAAGTTAATAAAAAAAGAAGTTTTTCCAAGTTATTTGTTCTGTGTGTGTTATACTCTGAGATTCTTATTACTTTTTTCATATATATGTGTGTGTGTGTATATGATTGTATATATATATACATATATATATATTTAAATTTTTTAATCTCTTTTGAATAGAGGCAGAGAAAAACTGAGAAGGGTGAGGAAGAGTTGTTGGTCTGCTTCTAAATTCTGCTTATAAGACCTTCTGTTTTGATCATCACATTAGGATCGCTTGTATTGCTTAACGCTGTGATCTATTTACATAATCACTGTTTTCACTGGTTTAATCCCCAATGGTTCGCGTTTTTTCCTTCTCCCCACTCCCTATCCTATGTACTTCCTCTTCCTGACACTTCCGCCTCAGGAGATATATATAGGACAGGATTGTGATTAGAGATAGCTAGATCAAACTGCATCCCCGCTCGTCAATAAAGATTGAACTGCGTTCCCAGTTCAGCCATGAGTCCCTGGTCATCTCTCTCCCACCCGCAAAGCTAAACCAGCGACTGGCGCCCCGAACTGGGACCAGCAAAGAGTGAGTCCTGCAGTGCTGCTTCCTGTGCCCGGGAAGCACCCCTCGCAGGAGGCCTGAGGCCGGTCCTTGAGCCTATAATGTGTGCACCATCTGGTATGCCGCCACCTGGCTCCCTGCTTTTTCTTTTAATATGGGTTCTGATCTACTATGTTGACTCACTTGTGTAGCATTCCAACTTCCGAATCTAATAATGATGTAAACTTGAGTGACCTCTGGGTAGGGAGCTTGGTGCTGTGAAAGTTTATGGATTCAAGAGAGGTTCAAACACGGAGATCACAGCATGATGGTCACAGTAAAGGGTGCAAGGACATTTTGCTGGAAGTAAATAGTTAGGAACCACAGAATCATCAGTAATAGTCAATACCAGTGATTTCTTTCTTCCCTTCTCTAGAAGATAATGTAAGAAAATCACCTTTTGGGGGCTAGGCGGTGGTGCAGTGGGTTAGGGGCACATGACACAAAGCGCAAGGACCAGTGTAAGGATCCTATCTCGAGACCCGGGCTCCCCACCTGCAGGGGGTCGCTTCATAGGCGGTGAAGCAGGTCTGCAGGTGTCTGTCTTTCTCTCCCCCTCTCTGTCTCCCCTCCTCTCTCCATTTCTCTCTGTCCTATCCAACAACAATAACAACAATAATGGCAACAAGGGCAAGAAAATAGCCTCCAGGAGCAGAGCATTCTTAGTGCAGGCAAACGCTAGAAGAAGTGCCGGCACTGAGCCCCAGCGATAACTTTGGGGGCAAAAAAAATAAAGGAAGGAAGGAAGGAAGGAAGGAAGGAAGGAAGGAAGGAAGGAGAAAAGAAAGAAAAGCAAAGAAAGTCACCTTTCATTTCCAGGTAGAATAATGCAGGCTGGCTGAACTATCCAATTACTGTAAGGAAGGAGGTGGACAGCAAAGTTCAGAGAGGACATGGACCTGAATTGACGTACACAAGGAAATGTCCATGTACCAATTTAGTATCTTTCAAAGAAATGCTGACGTAGACAGCTGTATCAACCTGGAAGTTACTTCGGTGAGTCTAATGAAAATGATTGTAACATCAATTGGAATTATTTAAGGTTTGTAAATCCCAGAAAAGTCTGGAAATAAAGTGAGACTTGGGTTTGTGTTGATGTATTACACAAGGGCCAGACTGCATCTTATCCTTCGGAAGTTCAGGCAGCCCTGAAATACTGACATTTTTTATTTGATTTTATTGAAGAGGAAGCAGTAGGTATGTGAGGAAAAAGGAAAGGAAAGGAAAGGAAAGGAAAGGAAAGGAAAGGAAAGGAAAGGAAAGGAAAGGAAAGGAAAGGAGGAAGGAAAGGAAAGGAAAGGAAAGGAAAGGAAAGGAAAGGAAAGGAAAGGAAAGGAAAGGAAAGGAAAGGAAAGGAAAGGAAAGGAAAGGAAAGGAAAGGAAAGGAAAGGAAAGGAAAGGAAAGGAAAGGAAAGGAAAGGAAAGGAAAGGAAAGGATGAAGGGAGTCGGGCGGTAGCGCCGGGGATTAAGCGCACGTGGCACAAAGCACAAGGACCAGTGTAAGGATCCCGGTTCGGTTCGAGCATCCGGCTCCCCACCTGCAGGGGAGTCACTTCACAGGCGGTGAAGCAGGTCTGCAGGTGTCTGTCTTTCTCTCCCCCTCTCTGTCTTCCCCTCCTCTCTCCATTTCTCTGTCCTATCTAACAACGACAACAACAATAATAACTACAACAACAAGGCCAACAAAAGGGAATAAATAAATAAATATTTAAAGAAAAGAAAAGGAAAGGAAAGGAAGTGAATGAAGTCAGGACTTGTCCCTTTAACTACAGGGGTTTGAACAATGCAGGTCAACTTTGCAACTCCTCTTCCTCCACCTCCTCAGACTAAAGTAACAAAACAAAGTGTTTTATGACAAACCATCTGCTATTCCTTAATACTGTTCTCTTTCCTCCAGCTTGCTGTATTGAGAGTACACACACACACATAGGCACGCAGGCATACACACACACACACACACACACACACACACACGTACACACACACACCTTTTTATACAAATAAGTGTTATATCTACCCTCATTTATCGGTGAAGTTGCCCTTTAACAGGCACCCAGAAGTTGGGCTCTGGAGAGACATAGATTTTCTGAGTGGTGATGGTAGGGCTCGCCATCCCAGCTCCTGCATCATTCGAGAGTCAACTGTATATTAAAACTATTTATCTTTGCTTGGCTTGTTGCTAGATCATTTATTTCCAGTTGCAGCATTAACTAGCACACACACACCATGTCAGTTGGTAGCGAGATAAAGAAGCTGAACAGGGGAGTGACGCTCTCTGTAGCTGGCCTTAGAGCAGTTCTGTCTTGAGAAGAACTGGGTAACCTTTCATATTTCCTTCCTCCACAGTTATTCTCAGATTCCATCTGGGAGGCATAAGAATAGTGAAAGAATTATCCTAGTTCAGAGTTCAGTGCCATGCGGGGGCTGGAGAGGTAATTTTAAGTGACAGCAAATTAGCCAAGTATTTTTAAAACAGTAGTATTAATAGATTTTGACTGGGGAGCAAATTTCTTAGATATTCTTTTTTTTTTTGAGGTACTATTTTTTTATTGGGGAATTAATGTTTTACATTCAACAATAAGTACAATAGTTTGTACATGCATAACATTCCCCAAACGGGGGCTGGAGAGGTAATTTTAAGTGACAGCAAATTAGCCAAGTATTTTTAAAACAGTAGTATTAATAGATTTTGACTGGGGAGCAAATTTCTTAGATATTCTATCTCCAAATGTTCCCAAGGAAAATATACATTCCGGAAACTCTAACATTGTTTTATTTAATATCTTATCTACATGAGTATATTGAAATAAAGAAAACCTTTAACAGACTAGCAGGTACTATCATGCTACCCTTCCTCTCAAAGACCTTTTTATGACTCTCTTGATGGTCTCTGGGTCTTTTGAAACTTCAGATTTTTGCTCAGCTGAAATTATTCTGACAGCTTTGACATGACTTTAGCATCAGAAGGTCATGGTAGACTTGAAGATTCATGGAGAATTAAAAATACAGAGCCTTAATGCAAGTCTCCAAAAGACCAGGTGAGAACATCGCAGATTACACATATCAAAACTTGATATTTTCTAGTTCAATTAGTGATAACTGAAAATGCTCTCATATGGTAAGCAATTATTTCTTCCACTTCCACCTCATAGAAGAGCATGTATTTTTTCATTCTGACTTTATTTTTTAAAGTCACTCGGTAGAATGATTTCTCCATTGGATTGGTTTTTATTCTACCTTTCTCAGTATACTGGATTAGTTTTTATTCTTTCTCAGTAACTTGCCCCCATTTGCCCATCAAAAAGGAGAAATATTGTTTGTTCAGCAAGATCTGTCTAGTTCCACGCTAATTTTTAAAACTAGGTTGTATACCTTTGTTCTAACATGGTCTACCAAGACATCATGCTGGCAAATGGTCTGCTCAGGTGCAAAGGTTGGCTGCTGTTATTTTTTAGGCAAGCCAGATCCTAGAAGACAAGCACACATGGTACACAAGACAAATGCTTCTCAGTTCCTTTTAGAGGGCTTCTCTCAAAGACTGACATCATTAAATTGCTTTGGAAAATTTATTTATTTTTAAGAAAGTTTACTGAAAAAAAAAATCCAAAACAAAAAGTAAAGTTTGAACTGGGGTTTTCCGTGGAAACGTGTGTTTGTTTATTGGTTTGTGATTATTCATTTAGGAGTACTGGCTAGAAGTGGAGTTTTGGAAGACTGCAGTAGGAGGAAAGAGATGAAACAGATGCTATACACAGTTCAGATCAAAGAGACCCATCAATTCATTCAGAGAGTCAAAATCCAGCTGAGCCTCAGAGTCCTGCCTGCATAATAAGAAAGGTTGACTAAAACATAAGGATTAAACAGATGAGCTGTCTCCTGTGGAGGCGTGGGAGGGGAGCCCCACTGAGACACTGGTGAAGACATTTTGGAAGCTAACACCTGCTCTTCCACATCAAGTCTACAGGAAAGCAGCTTGGCCAAAGACATCCCACTCATGTATTAAATCACTAGTGCTAAGAGAAAGGACAACACAAGCTGGTGGATGTCTTTTCATCTGTCAAGATATTTCCAGTCCAGGAAAATGACCAATTGATTTACCTCCATTTTTGCAAGGTGACTAATTGCTCTTTCCCCACAAAAGCTGGGGGTGGTGGGTGGCAGGAGGGGTAGGAATATTTTTCTGTCATGAAATAGGGTTAGGAAAAGGTGTGCCATGTGAACAACAATATCTTTTTTTTTTTCTTTCTCAAATGGTTTTCTTGAGACAGTCTTGGATAACATTGGTAAAGCTATGTGAGTTCTGTTTTCCATTGTCAGGAAATTTTCATTTATTATCAACAGGAAATATACTCAGATTGTGTTAGCACAGTGCTAAGTGACACTCAGAGCTCTGCTGAATGAAGGACTTGTTAAAGCAAGAAAGTGGAACAGGAATCAAATAAATGTACTTAACACTTCTGCCCCTGGGACAAAGGTGGTATATATTATAAAGGTCTCCCTACAGTGTTATAAGGCATCTACTCAGACAATATCATGGTCATAAAAACTATTTCCTGGGAGTCAGATGGTAGCACAGTGGGTTAAGCGCATGTGACACAAAACACAAGGACTGGAATAAGGATCCCGGTTCGAACAGGGGCGTTGCTTCACAGGCGGTGAAGCAGGTCTGAAGGTGTCTGTCTTTCTCTCCTCCTTTCTGTCTTCCCCTCCTCTCTCCATTTCTCTCTGTCCTATCTAATAATGATGACATCAACAACAACAACAATGAAAAACAACAAGGGCAAAAAAAAAGGGAAAATAAATAAATTTAAAAAATAACTATTTCCTGGTGCCAGGCGGTGGTACAACTGACTACATGGACGCATTATAGGGCACAAGGACCTGGGTTCAAGCCCCTGGTCTCACCTTCAGCCCTTGCCTCTTTCCCTTTCTATTTCTCCCTCCCTCCTCAATTGCTCTCTGTCTCGATCTAATAAAATAAATAAATAAATTTTGTTTAAAAAATTACTTTCTTTTAAGAAAACTAAACTTTTGTACGAAAGCTGAGAAAGTTGGACACTTAGCAAGACAGGGGCCTCGTGGGCAAAAATAGTATGGACTTGTTATAATAGATTTCCAATACAAGTTTTTAAGGATTAGCTTTCTCAAGTACTGCTTGTAAAGTGATTTAAATATGCAATGAATAGACCTAAATAATGGTGAGCATTAGCTTTTTATAGTCACCAAAAATAAGCATTCCAATTTGAAGTGAATGCTCTTGGGTCTCCCAGAAGTAGGACATGTCACAAAATACCCAGAAGTGGTTTCATGGGGTTGAAGTGCTGTCTTTGCCCTGCCCCTGAGTCATCTAATTACTTTATCACTCACTCAATCACACGACCAACCAAAGCTCATGAAGAAGGACCCTGGGGGGTGAAGAGGACTTCACAGGCAGCACCATTAGGCTACAAGGCCAGGTGTGTGCTGTGCACTGTACAGGTGGCAGCACCATTAGGCTACAAGGCCAGGTGTGTGCTGTGCACTGTACAGGTGGCCACTGTGGGGGAAAGAGGCAGACGTCTTCATTTCAGAGAGGGACTCTAACTTCCCACAAGAGGGATAAGATAATGATCAGGGGCCAGGTGGTGGCGCACCTGGTTGAATGCACACACACTACACTGAGCAAAGACACAGGTTCAAGCCCCTGGTCCCCACCTGTAGGAGGGAAGCTTCATGAGTGGTGAAGCAGGGCTGCAGGTATCTCTCTATCTCTCTCCCTCTCTATCTCCTTATCCCCTCTCAATTTCTCTCTCTCTATCCAATAAATAAAAAATAAAATATATACTTTTTTTTTAAAGGTGACAATGAAGGTGAAGATGAGGTTATCAGTTTTGCAGATAGAAAGTAAGACGTAAAACCCTGGGCCTGAACTCCCAGAGGGTTATAAATAACAGGGAAGCGTCCAGTGGAATGGGGGGGGGGGGTGGCAGGCAACTCTGGTGGTGTGAACTGTGTGCAATTTTCTCTTCTTTATTCTATGGTTTTGTCAATATTTACTATTTTTTATTTTATGTACATATAAAAAGAACCCAGAATTCAATTTGAAGACAGCTCATGATTCCATTTAACTAGAGGACAGAGAGAGATGTGTAAGGTTAAGAGGGTGTAGTGAACATGTCACCCTAGTAACTATAGTAACCACAGTGCCCTGCACCCTGTGATAAAGACAGAGACATCTGTACACCTAGGGTAAGACGTCAACCCGAACCTAATTGGCCAATGGAGCTGTAACTTTGAAACCAGAGGCAACCTAAGTATAAGTAAAGGCTCAGAAACCAGCTGGATGAAGCATTACTGACCGGGATGCTGCGGGTGCTGCTAGAGACTTAAGCACACGTGGCCAGGCGGCTAAGTAAGTGCTTCCCCAGCTCCCAGGGACCCTAGTTCTTCCTGTCACACCAGCGAAGGAAGGACCTCCAGTCTTACAACACAGCGGCTGGTGACCACGTCGTGAGCCTTACCTGTGAACAGCTATTTAAGGAGAGGTATCGGGTCGACTGTGTGCTGTGTGAATTGTGTGACCTTTCTCTGGCATCTAAAATAAGTAAAAAAATTATTGCTTAACCCCGACACACTCTCCCTTGCTCTAATTCCTTGCTCGCAACAGAGGATTAAGAAAGTCTTCAGAGGCACATAGCTGCTTTCCTCAGTACATACTCCAGAGGACTTTCTCTTCAACACCTATGTATCACAGCATTTTTTAAAAACAATGAACAAAGACTCTGCTGTAACTTAACAGTTTAAACTTGAAACAAGTATCAAAGCTATATAACATTTGCAAAATCTATTATATGCTTGCCAAAGATTTTAAACAATTTCTTAAAAAAGTCATTATTGAAGATGAGAGATGAGAAACTGCAGTTATCTTTCCTTCCGACTAATTTTCAATATTTAGTGGAAATGCAGCCTTTAAGAATCACCCTGTGAAGTGAATACTGTCTTGACCTCTATAAAATCATTCCCATTTTAAATAAATTCATCTCCCTTTCCATCAAATGATGGAGACTTTCTGTTTATATTTTAAGAGTGTCTGGAGTGACTACAACATGCATTTGTAGAGTTTACTGACCTAGTCATGTTACGGAGCCATTCACTAGACCCCTTTCTTGAGGCCACCTTCACTCATCTGATTCAACTCTCTCAGGGATCTGATTCCCAAAGAATATAGCAGTTTAGAGTATATAGTCACTTCACAATTTAAATTTGATAGCAATTTGTTCTCAAAATGAAGTCAACAGATGCTATTTAAACCACTAACTTACACTAGTAAGAGTTTTTTTCCAATCACAGCATAACAATTTAAAAAATTGAACTAAGCGAGCTTATGCATTTTTTTTAAAGTTAGGACATTTAACTCGAACACAGTAAAGAAAAAGATAGCTTCTTCATGAAATGCTCTATCATTTGGTAGCTATTGAATTTCCCTGGCCTTATTTCCATATTTTTCTTTTTCTTTTTTTCAACTGAAACCCATGTTCTAGTTTTAGTGGAGGGATGTGAAGTTGGGGGTGTGTGCAGAAATGGGTGAAGGAGAACTGTA
The DNA here is from genome assembly GCF_950295315.1 of Erinaceus europaeus. Lineage (NCBI taxonomy): Eukaryota > Metazoa > Chordata > Mammalia > Eulipotyphla > Erinaceidae > Erinaceus > Erinaceus europaeus. Next base: position 130,472,615 of record NC_080168.1, on the reverse strand, counting down.
GATAGTGGAACCCTAACAGGACTTTGGCAGTAGGTGTGTTAAGTCTGTGACGCACACAGAGGAGTAAAGCTGTGTCTCTGGACGTTTATAGTGATAAAAATCATTGTTAGTGCAATAAAAAGTGTTAGGTAAAAGTGCAACAGAAAAGTCCTGTTGTAGACTGGTCCCATTTTCATGTAGTTACGACACTAGTAGTACACTGGTGTCAGTAGCTGATCTTATCTGCTACAGTGAAAGGAACAGCTTTACTAGTCTTACTCAGAGAGAATATAAAAGCAGAAAACTGTTACAGTTTCATACAGTTTGGTAATTAGCAAGCCTTGTGGCTGCTATTTTATTAAAATTATTTTTAAAGTCAGGTTTTATAAACTGTGAAAATATCTAAGCAAACATGAAATTCCTAAGCAAAACATCACATTCTACTATAAAACTAGAAAATTCAATAAAGCCTATCTAAATAAATAAATGAAATGGTATTTCTAGATATATTTTTTAAAGAAGAAAGAGTCAACTCTTTCTGAAGTTTCTGTACCACTTAGGCCTAAACATAAAAACTGGGCATTTCATTTTTCACGGCGTGGTTAATGAACTAGGTCTTAAAGAGCTTCACTGATTCCAAAATTACAGTCATGTCGATACTCAGGCCATCTAGGAGAGATCATAAATAAGTTACTGGGATAGGGAGATAGCTCAGCCTTCTAGACCACCAAACTGCAGGCCTGAGGCCCAGATGCTTCAAATTCAGTCCCCAGCACTACCTGATGCCACAGGTAAGCAAGCAGTGGTGTTCAGATTCTCTCTCTCTCTCTCTCTCTCTCGCTTCCCTTCTCACTTTCATAATTAATAAAAATAGACTATAAAAATGAGGAAAGTAATAATAATGACAGTTTACCACTAAAGAACTTAAATAATTGGCAAAGCACACATCTGTGAATCACTTAGAAAACATTTCCCAAGTAATAGAGCATTAGTATCTGTCCAACCATAGAGTAAGAGAGAAGTCCACAAAGATACCCACAACAATATCTCTGGTGGGTTTTTTGTTTGTTTGTTTCCAAATTCGCAGTCACTCCTCTTAAAACTGAAAAGCGAGAGTCAGGCGGTAGCGCAGCGGGCTAAGCACAGGTGGCGGAAAACGCAAGGACCGGCATAAGGATCCCGGTTTGAGCCCCCGGCTCCCCACCTGCAGGGGAGTCACTTCACAAACTGTGAAGCAGGTCTGCAGGTGTCTGTCTTTCTTTCCCTCTCTGTCTTGCCCTCCTCTCTCCATTTCTCTCTGTCCTATCCAACAACAATGACAACATCAATAACAACAACAATAATAACTACAACAATAAACAAGGGCAACAAAAGAGAAAATGAATAAATATAAATAAATCAATAAAAACTGAAAAGCAAGTTAGTATTTATTTCCAAATGTCAGGTACGATTCTAAGTGGTGACTTTAGAAGATGACCAGATTGTATATCCAGACATGAGCTAGCTGGCTTTCTTCCTTTAAAAGGTGGTGTTTTTTTTGGGTTTTTTTTTTTTGGGGGGGGTGGGGTTGTTTTTCTGTGTTTTGCTTGTTCAGAGAAGCAAGTCATATAATTTTCTCTAGCTATATTTTCCAGGTTTGACACAATTTACTTTAATACCCTGAGCATATCTAATCCTTAGTTTCTTTTTCACTCAATATAACACAGCAAAAGGCAGCATTCTCACGCCTGGGGCCCAGAGAGGATACAGTCAAGCAAAGAAAATTGTATGCCTGAGGCTCTGAGGTCCCAGGTTTTTCTCTCTGACACCACCAGAAGCCAGAGCTGCTCCCTGCTCTGGTACATAAATAAATACACTTAAGATGTTCTAGCTAGGTTCTAGTGCCTTTCTTTGTTTGTTTTCTTACCAGAACACTGCTCAATTCTGGTTGGCTGCGGGGTGGCCCAGGACCTTTGGTGCCTCAGGCCTGAGAGTCTATTTGCATAACCATCATACTGTCTCTGCAGGCCTGCTTGTTTTTTTAAGCACCTACTAGGCTGTTGATAAAAGCTACCTGACAGCAAGGCTGAGTGGTACAATATGTTGTTAAATCCTTCAAATTCTCACATTGTGGGAGTCAGGCAGTAGTGCAGCGGGTTAAGCACATATGGCACAAAGCACAAGGACAGGCTTAAGGATCACGGTTCGAGTCCCCGGCTCCCCACCTGCGGGGGAGTCGCTTCACAGGTGGTGAAGCAGGTCTGCAGGTGTCTATCTTTCTCTCCCCCTCTCTGTCTTCCCCTCCTGTCTCCTTTTCTCTCTGTCCTATCCAACAACGACATCAATAACAATAACAACTACAACAATAAAACAACAAGGGCAACAAAAGAGAAAAATAAATATTTTAAAAAAAGATTTTAAAAAAAGAGAAAATTCTCACATTGTTCTAGTTAACACCAAATTGTAAAGCGTCTAGGATGAGAAGGAAACCAGATTAATTTCACAGCTAGATGCCATTAATCATATCAGAAACAAACTGCTCTCCACAGATTTCCTAATATTTCAAACTGAGTCGACGTTGATCGTGATATACTTTTACCCTGACTCTACTGAAGAAAGGGTCTTTCAGTGTAACTACTATCACGCAGAAGGCATAGGTGTGCCAGGAGTTAATGCCATAGGTGTGAAGACAGTTATTATGAATTATTTTTTTAAGATTTCCAAAAACCAGCACTTGCAAAAAAAAAAATTCAGCTTGGTCTTAATTTTTCAGTGTTTGTGCAAATTCAGAACTTTACACTTTTTCCAACAGCATTGTTACTTCATCAGCATCAAATAAATTCATTAACTTCATTATTAATTCAAAAGCTTTTTTTTTCATTTTTGTAGGCTCTAAGATTGTCTCATGAAGATTAGCTCTCCCTCTGTGTTCCATAAAATGTAATCAATCTCTATTACAGTCATGAAAATGGTATTTGTCACTTTTCTGAGAAAAAAAAATCAATATATCTTCCAAGGCTGAATAGGCATTTAATGCAAGGAATTGAAGACTGTTAGAGAAATTTAGCTTGCCAGGAGTTTAGGACAAGCTAATCGAAATCCAGAAAATTCACAGAGGGTTGGCTGATGAAATATATAGATATGCCAAAAATTAATACTTGGGTTTTAGGATAAGCTGTCATCTCCAATCCTGACAAGAAAAATGGATTTAGACTTTATACAAGCAGATCTCCAAGGGGAAGAAAGGAAGAGAGAAAGAAAGACGAAAGAAAGAAGAAAGGGGGAGTCGGCGGTAGCGCGGTGGGTCAAGAGCACTTGGTGCAAAGCGCAGGTAAGGATCCCGGTTCGACCCCCCCCCCCCCCCCCCGCCGGCTCCCCACCTGCAGGGGAGTCGCTTCCCAGGCAGTGAAGCAGGTCTGCAGGTGTCTATCTTTCTCTCCCCCTCTCTGTCTTCCCCTCCTCTCTCCATTTCTCTCTGTCCTATGCAACAACGACGACATCAACAATAATAATAACTACAACAACAATAAAGGACAACAAGGGCAACAAAAGGGAAATTACATTTAAAAAAAAGCCAAAAAAAAAAAAGAAAGAAAGAAGAAAGGAAGGAAGGAAGGAAGGAAGGAAGGAAGAAAGAAGAAAAGAGAGAAAATCAAAAGCGAAATCTATACATGAAGAAAACATTGGGAGTCGTGCTGTAGCGCAGCGGGTTAAGCGCAGGTGGCACAAAGCACAAGGACCAGTATAAGGATCCCGGTTCGAGCCCCCGGCTCCCCACCTGCAGGGGAGTCGCTTCACAGGCGGTGAAGCAGGTCTGCAGGTGTCTGTCTTTCTCTCCTCCCCTCTGTCTTCCCCTCCTCTCTCCATTTCTCTCTGTCCTATCCAACAACAATAATGACAACAATAATAACTACAACAATAAAACAACAAGGGCAACAAAAAGGAATAAATAAAATAAATATTTAAAAAAAACATTTCTTGACTATGACCTATAATTAAGAACAACTTCACAGGGTCCAGGTGGTGGTGCATCTGGTTAAGTGCATATGTTACCACACACAAGGACATAGGTTCAAGCCCTTGGTTCTCACCTGCGGGGGCAAAGATTTGAGAGCAGTGAAGCAGGGCTGCAGGTGTCTGTCTCTCTCCCTCTCTGTCTCCCCCCTCTCAATTTCTCTCTGTCTCTATCTAATAATAAATAAATAATTAGGAAAAAAAAGAATAACTTCACAACCCATATCTGTGATCTTGGGAAAAATACTGCAATTCCCAATTGAGGGAAGGAATGGGGACTCAGAACTCTGGTGGTGGGAATGCTGTGTAATTATACCCCTGTTGTTTTACAGTCTTGCAAATCGATATTAAGTCCCTAATAAATTTTTTTTAAAAATGACTTCATGACTGTTTCTTATAAAATTTAGCAAGAAATACTTTTCAGGAGCTGCAGAATGGCAACAACTCTATAGGGAAGCCATCCTGCAAATCTGTCACCTCTGGGGAGAGCAGACGCCACCTTGGAGGCTACCTACAGACAGCCTTGCGCTCAGACAGGACTTCTGGCATTGCTCTAACCATGTCTGCTGTGTCACCTCCGGCAAAGAGACAGCTGGTGATCTCCAGGCCCCTTCGGCCTTTTGTACACTTCTAGTTTTGTAATCTTTAATTAAAGAATTCTGTCTTGAGTGGAAATCTACTTTTTTTTTTCTTTTAACAGGCACTGTGGTTTTAGTTGTGCATTTGGAACACCATAACATCTGCTGCCTTTCCTGTCTTCTGTCTTTTTGTTCTCTGGGCATAGCCTCTCTCATTTCTCTACGTATTTTCACAGCAAACTATTTACTACGAAGCATGGTTTTGGAAAATTCATTGTGTTGTCATTCCAAGACACACCAACTTACCCAAAATCTCTTTCAGTTTGTGTCACCAAAAGTAAGCATAAAAAAATCAAGTTTGATCAACGAATATAAAATTCATTAACATCCTGACTTATTCCTCCTGATAGCTTTACTGGCTTTGCTCTGGGCTCAGTATGTGATTAGGTAGAAAAGAAGTTCTGTGAAGGCAGGATTCTGCTCTGCTGTATTACTCCACCTTTAATGCCTTGGATTCTACATTCTGCATCCAGTATACGATGAGTAAATGCAGCAAGGAAACAGTCATCTAACACGTGTGTGTTTGGCTTATTTACACTGTACACAAGCCAGATTCCTTCTGTTCTATACTTATGAAACTGATTTTTAAAATTCTGAATGTAGGGCAGTAATGCATCTACTAATCATTGCTTTGCTGGTTTAGATCACACACTTGCAATAATTTAAGCTATTCAAGGGAGAATAGATGAATAAAAGATGGTTCTTAATAGCTTAAGAGATTTAATGAACTCAAACTCATTCTGTCAGTGTCACACCCCACCGTTTTCCACCGAAAGTAAACATTTCTCTATAGGTTAATCCATTCCTCTTTTAATCCTGATTTAATGAGTTACTTCATTTACTCTTCAAAAATGACACTCATCACATCCCGGGTGAGGTGGGGCATAACAAGATTAAAATGTGTCCCGGTCACACTCTATGTAAATTTCAAAGTCAGGATTCAAAGCTACACACCTCGGCATCCAAATCCTTTCTTATTTTCACTATCCATACTCAATTTTTAGAAAGTCAAGAGATGGTGGGGAAAGGAATTCAGCAGCAATACATTTCTAGAGTGACAGTGTAGGATAATTTTTTCTCTCCACAAAGTGCTGTTTTCCAAAGAGTTGACTGTAATTCCCCACCAGAAAGCATTCTCCTGAAGATAGTCCTCTCAGCTGTGCTCTGTAGCCTCAAACAACTGGTGAGGAAACTATTAAGGAAACCTCAGTTTTGAGATCCATGACGCAGTGTGGATTCTCATTCCCATAACTGAAGAAGTGGGTGTGGGGTAACTAAGATCCCAACTGTGGGGTTCATGTTATGGCTGCACCACAGCAGATCATTAAATCATTATCAAAATCAGCTTAGAAATCATTCCGAAAAGCTGTCTCACACCCTGTTTTTAAGAATGAGCCCAAGTGATAACTAGAGTGTTCAGTATTCTGAGTATTTCGGCGGCTGTCCCATAGAGTGACAACTCACACCAACTATTAGTATCTGTGTCTCTGGAAATCCACCATGTTTCCAGGAGTGAGAATAAAAGATCAGGGGAATGAATTCAAGGAACCACCAATTCTATAGAAGTGGTTCCTCTCAGGCTGGGAGTATGGATCGATGCCCATGTTCAGCAGGGAAGCAATGACAGAAGCCAGACCTTCCACCTTCTGCATCCCACAATGACCCTGGGTCCATGCTCCCAGAGGGATAGAGAATAGGAAAGCTGTCAGGGGAGGGGGTGGGATACAGAGTTCTGGTGGTGGGAACTGTGTGGAGTTGTACCCCTCTTATCCTATGGTTTTGTCAGTGTTTCCTTTTTATAAATAAAAATTTTTTTAAAAAAGAAAGAAAATGTTTCCTTTCCAATAGGTTCTCCTTCTCCTAAGATAAAGGAGCAAATCACTTGTTTGAATAATGGCATTATGACCATACAATCTACTAACTTCTTAAACTATACTGAAAATTCAATTTCTTATTAAATGAAAGCACATGATAGTTCATCTTCATTTGCAACAAATCTGAAGACGCTTGATTCATTTTATGATTTGCTCAATTACAATGTAAGTCAGTGACTCACAGAAATCACTTATTAGAGAGCAACAATGGAAACCAAAGATCTTATTTTCTCTGTGAGCAGTTAACCTGTTCAGCTCTGGCTTTCATAAATGACACTTAAATTTTTTTTATATTTATTTATTTTCCCTTTTGCTACCCTTGTGTTTTGTTGTTGTTGTTATTGATGTTGTCATCATTGTTGGATAGGACAGAGAGAAATGGAGAGAGGAGGGGAAGACAGAGAGGGGGAGAGAAAGACAGACACCTGCAGACCTGCTTCACCGCCTGTGAAGTGACTCCCCTGCAGGTGGGGAGCCGGGGGCTCGAACCGGGATCCTTACGCCGGTCCTTGAGCTTCACACCAAGTACACCCAACCAGCTGCACTACCACCCTACTCCTGAATGACACTTTTTAATGTCCTATCGATTGGAGGTGCTTGCAGAGAACACCTCTCACAGAAGTCTAACGGTAACTTCTGCTAAAACTGAAAAGCAAAGTTGTGTCATTCCTGAGGTGCTAAACAAATCAAAGTCAAATATATTTTAACTTGCATTTCTTAAAATAACAGGTAAATTTTTTTCCTATTTTTCAATTTCAAATGTTCTCTAAGGCAGATTACTACAAACTTTTTTTTAAAGGGGAGGGGGATGTTGGGGAATGGTCCCAGTTTCTGGTACATGTGCAATACTACTGAGCTGTCTCTTTGGCCCAATTCTATGAGTGTGTGTGTGTGTGTGTGTGTGTGTGTGTGTGTGTGTGTGTGTGTGTGTGTGTGTGTGTGAGAGAGAGAGAGAGAGAGAGACAGAGAGAGAGAGATATCAAAGCATCTCGCCAAGATTCATGGAACTCCCTTGTTGCAGTTGAAAATACATGCAGAGATCCAAGCCAGAGTCCAGCAAGGTGACTACCACCCCACGGGCACTCTTGGTAAGTTGGCTGAAGAAACAGTGAGTGCATCACTGATGTAGCAGGAACACAGAGGAGAGCCTCCTTAGCCAGTGCACTTGCACTTGTGCTGTGGACAGGAATGGCTCAGGAGGGGATGCTTGATTGTTGTATATATGCTTCCAGAATTTTCTGACCTCATTCAGTATGGGGTTGGTAAGTGGTTGCAGAAGTAGAAAGAGGAGGGAGAGAAGACAGAACATTTCAACTGTCCATCTGAGAGGATTTTATTATAAGGTAATTTCTCCTACATTTCAGCTCTCAGCCTGAACCTTGGAAGGAAGCAGTTACTTTTCATGCTGATTACATTCAAGCTCTGAGATATGAAGGGGCATATTTGGATTTAAGTGGCTAAGTGCAGAACTGGGCCTTCAGTATTCCATATTTAATCTATATCACAGTCCAGAAAAGGCATTAATTTAAAACCTTTTTAGACTTGAAGGCAAACTTTAATAAATTTCAGTGACAGTAAGTTAAAAATTTGACTTTTAGACACCAAAAAACTATATGAATTCTACTATCAGCTGTATTCCAGTGATGAAGTGTTTATACATTTATTATTACTCCACTCTCAGCTCTATCTTTAGCATTCCTTACTAATAAGAATGCACGTAAGAACTGGAGCTATTAAGATTGATGACTCTTCAGATGAGGGAATGTAATGGTGGTCTGTTGGCTAAAATCTTATTCCAAAGATGAACTTTCTGAGAACTCATTTTATGACAAAGACCCAAGGAAAGTAACCCAATGAGTCCACATTCCCCCTGTTTGTGTTGCTTTATACATAATGGATCTACTAAAGAGAAGCCAATGTCCTTCTAACCATTTGACTTCCTTTAAAACTGCCTTGGAATAAATTAGGCTTCTCTGCCTAAACCTCCAAGGTGATCGTGACACATCAAAGTAAAAGTAATGTCAGACGCCTTCACTGTTTAGTCTCTGCACCTTAGGAAAGTCTGCCCCTTCCAGACTATCTTGTCCTCCTGTCCTTCTTTCTATCCTATGCCAGGATCAATTTCTAGCCTAGATAATTCATAGATGCCTAGATAATTCACAGGTAATTCAGCTGCTCCCTGTCTATCCAATGATGCTGAAAGACTCACACCATTCTTCACACTGATGCCACCACAAGCTGTGGCTCAGAAACTCTCACCTGCACCTAAGTCAGCTTTGTGCCTTCGTTCCTAACGCCCTGTACGGCTTCACAGCTCTTCCCATCCTTTCTCAGCCAACTGGCTTATGTCCTCAAGGGGGTGGTGCTGAAGGGGGGAGCAGACAAGAGGAGATCTCTTCATTCTGAGTTAGCCCCCATCAATCTTGCTTCTTTCTTGCATCCTTTCTTGGAGGAGGCATAGGGTTTTCTTCCGAAGATCTTCTTCCTGGCTGCCAGGTGAACCCCTGCTCTATGTGCCCAGGAGCTGCTGGGGAAGGTGATACATGTTTCTCTCTATATATATATCTACAAATATCTAGTCCTGGAAACGTGATCAATTCTCTCACTTTCTTGTGGTTTCCTAGGGTCCCTTTACCACTTACGGATGCCACTACGTCCCAGTTTTCCCTGACTACCACGCATACGAAAAGTAAGCTGTCTCCGACTGTTGACTCTTCAAATCGTATTTATTATTTCATCTTTTTTTAAAATTTATTTTATTTATTTATTCCCTTTTGTTGCCCTTGTTGTTTTATTGTTGTAGTTATTATTGTTGTTGTCGTTGTTGGATAGGACAGAGAGAAATGGAGAGAGGAGGGGAAGACAGAGAGGAGGAGAGAAAGACAGACACCTGCAGACCTGCTTCACCGCCTGTGAAGCGACTCCCCTGCAGGTGGGGAGCCGGGGTTCGAACCGGGATCCTTATGCCGGTCCTTGTGCTTTGCGCCACCTGCGCTTAACCCGCTGCGCTACCACCCAACTCCCTATTTCATCTTTTGTAGCATACTTTACATCCCCTCTTTAATCCACTCTTTCTAGGATGACCATTAGCTCCCTTGTTTCCAACCAAAGGCTGAAGTTCAGCATTGATACTACTTGACAACCTGATGGATCTGACAACATAGAACACCTATCTGTTCAAAATCTATATTTTCCTTGGTTTCCACAATGTCTCTTCTAAGTCTCTTCCGCTTCATTCTGTTCCCTTTTGACAGATTCTCCTATTCTATTTACCCCTTAACTATAAGCTCATTTGACATAATTACATCTGTGGTATTCTTTTTTTTTTAATATTTTTTTAAATATTTATTTTTTATTTTATTTATTCCCCTTGCTGTTTTTTTTATTGTTGTAGTTATTATTATTGTTGCTGTCATTGTTGGATAGAACAGAGAGAAATGGAGAGAAGAGGGGAAGACAGAGGAGGAGAGAAAGACAGACACCTGCAGACCTGCTTCACCGCCTGGGAAGCGACTCCCCTGCAGGTGGGGAGCCAGGGGCTCGAACCGGGATCCTTATGCCGGTCCTTGTGCTTTGCGCCACCTGCGCTTAACCCACTGCGCTACAGCCCGACTCCCCTTGTGGTATTCTTACATGGTCTACTTTTTTCTTCTGTGTTCCAGGCGGAGGAGTGTGGTATACTGTACCTTAACTGACTACTTTCTACAGGAAAGCAGATTCGGAGTCCTGTCTTCTGCCTATAAAGTCCATTATATTCTGGCCTCATGACATCTTTAGCTGTTTCTTTGTGTGCACCAGATTGAAATCGCCACCACAACAGCCGGGGCTTGAATGATTTCTCTCTGTGCCTGAGTTCTACGTCCCCGGCAGTCAGCTTGAATGCCAACATTCTAAGTGAAACCATTTCCAGTGGCCTTCTGTACACTTATTGAAACCAACTAAATTCTCTCAAATTCCTTGAGCTGCAATTTATCCAGTTTACTGTGGCACATACTTGAGAGAAAAGTCCTCTAGGACAAAGACTATCTCACTCAGTTCTGTACCTCCAGAGTCTAGCACAGTTTCTGGACTTCAGAAAATAAACAGTATCTATCTTATCGATGAAGATTGGTGATGAATGCATGTTTTGATTAATCTCTGAAAAATTCTGATGAGAATTCAAACAGAAAGAAGCTCAATACTAGTTTCAGTTGATTAATCTTTTTAAACATAAGGACCACTTCTTCGTAGTAGGTGAATCTATCATAAAGTAACTAGATTTTAAGCCATTTCATAATACAGTGAGTTATATGGATAAATCTGAACAGTTAAAAGACACCATAATAACCAGTGCATTCATTTCCATTATACTGTACAGTCAAATGTGGCCATCACTTTCATATTCTCAGCCTTCCTATTAAGAAAATAATGGACCATTAACGATACTAACAATAGTTGTAACAGCTACTTACTTACTAAAATGAATGTCTGTTTAATAATAAAATGACTTCATACATACTGGTATCAATAAATATTTTAAATGTCTTACATTACATGTATTAAATTTATTCTGTATTTGTTCTTTTGGCACTGCAATAAAAACAAAACTGCCTTGCAGACATGTTCTCTTCTCACTCTTTCAGAAAATTTATAAATCTAATTTTCATCTTGTTTTTTTTTTTTTTAATTTTGCAGTGAGTATTTTGTAAGTCAGCTTTTTATGAAAGTCATTTTAAGCACTCTGTCATGACAGCTCTATAAATCCAGCTGTGGACAGTTTATTCAGATTGTTTTAATCAACATCAATAAATAAAAAGAAAAGTGAGTTGAGTAAAACAAAAGCTACATGTATATTACCCATTCCACCATCAATACATGTCGACAGCTATGCGCATTGTTTTAGTTCATGGAGAAGGTCAGAGTAGGAGATACATGTCACCATCACCATTGATATGTACGGTTTGCCTGAAAGTCATTTGCAGTTCCCAGTAAGGAACTTGAGGTCTTCATTTGTATTGGACACTTCCACGCCCAGTCTTTCAGGCATTACTTACCTAGACAAGAATCTGCTGCACTTGCTACGCTACAGGGCAGGTAACCTAGACACAGACCTACACAGCTATCAACTTCAGGTAAAACTTCTGTCAAAATCCCAATTCTTTGCAAGCAGGTGTCCATTTGAGAAGATCTGCATCGCTGATTACCTAAGCATCCTTTAGTACTCAGAACTTTATGCTCGCTTGTAACTTTGTAAGCAAAGT